>NC_081559.1:173006285-173257541 GCF_022355385.1 Mustela nigripes | reverse complement strand
AGAGAGCCCGATGCGGGACTCGATCCCAGGACCCTGAGATCATGACCTGAGCCAAGGCAGCGGCTTAACCCACTGAGCCAGCCAGGCGCCCGATAATGATCTTTTGATGGGACACCTAAGGTACAACCAACAAAATCAAAATTCAACAAGTGGAACTTGTTTACTAAAACTAAAATGCTTCTGCTCCGCAAAAGAAACCATTAACAAAGTGAAATGACAACCAATGGAATAAGAAAAACATTTGGAAACCATATATTTGAAAAGGGGTTAATATAGAAAATACACGAAGAACTATAACCCAACAGCAAAACCATAAATAACCTAATGGAAAAATGGGCAGAGATATTTCTAAAAAGGAGAAATTTCTGCATAGGTATTTCTACAAAGAAGAAATATGAAGGTCAATGAGTACATGAAAAGATGGTCATTACTAGTAATTAGGTAAACAATAATTAAAACCACAGTGAGATATTACCTCATGCTATTAGAATGTCCATCATCAAAGGACAAGAGACAACAAATGGTGGCATAGATGTGAAGAATGGGAAATTATTGTGTACTATGGGTGGAACTGTAAGTTGGTATGACACTATGGAAAACAGTATTGAGAATCCTCAAGAAATTGAAAATAGAACTACAATAGTATCCAGGAATTCCAATTCTGGGGATATATCCAAAGGAAATGAAACCACTATTATCTTCATAATACTACTACAATTTATGGCATACTAATGATTCACAAATATATGAAACAATTAGGTTAAGTAACTTGAATTTAAATAATCTGTCAAAGTTCCATAATTGGACAGTGATAAGAGTTGAAATATATAAAAAATGTGGCTAAATCCAGAGCTCATGCCCCTTATCTCTTTAAAATACATGATCTTTTACATACATACTCCATATCTTGTCTGATGAAGGTTACCTAATTATTTTCTCAAGTACGTTGCAGTTTTTATCTTTTGAATGTAATTTTTACAGGGGTCCCTGGGTGGTGCAGTTGATTAACTGCCTAATTCTGGGTTTTGGCTCCGGTTGTGATGACGTCAGGGTTGTGAGACTGAGTCCCCAAATCCAGCTCTGTGCCCAGTGGGGAGTTTGCTTGGGATTCTCTCTCCCTCTTCCTCTGCCTCTCCCACTTCTGCTTGCTCTCTCTCTCTCTCTCTCTCTCTAAATAAATAAATAAATAAATCTTAAAAAATATTTTAACAAACTTTTATGTATCACCCCCATTGTGAATAGAATGGTTATGCAATGCTGAATATGATGCCTGTTGGGCCCACTTTAAACACATCTTTTCAGATTTAAAATACGTATATTAAATCTAGTCTTTGTGCATATGGTGACAGAGCTTGTTTTTTTTTTTAATTTTTTAAAAATTTCTTTTCAGTGTACCAGAATTCACTGTTTATGCACCACACCCAGTGCTCCATGTAATACATGCCTTCCATAATAGCCACCACCAGGCTCACCCAACTTCCCACCCCTCGCCCCTTCAAAACCCTCTGATGGTTTTTCAGAGTCATAGTCTCTCATGGTTCATCTCCCCCTCCAATTTCCCTCAACTTGTTATTTCTGAGAGCCTTTTCAATTTTGCTGGGATCATGTGTCTGTAATTCATGATGGTTGGCCAGTAGATGGTGATCTTGCCATTACTGCCAAAGGATAATTTCCAAACACATTAAAATAAAGGTTAAAATTCCTTCATTAAAATCTTTGTTGCAACATATTTTATATTTAAAAAAAAAAAACAAAATTTGTCATTATTTGATATACTTGCCCCAGACTACTGAAAATATGGAACAGAATAATCTATTTTTTTCATGGAGTGCTTATTTTTATTATTAAAATTATTACCATGCCACTTAGCTAAATTCATTGAATGTGTTCTCTCAATAATCCTCACAAATAAATATCAGGTGAGTGATCCTATTATCAAGTAACATATGTGGGGTCAAATGCAAATTATAGAGACAGAATAATAATATAAAAATTCTAATCAAAGTCAAGATGTAAATCTCCTCCCTCTTCTCTAACATTTCTTTATAGTAGGTATAAAGATATTATTTGGCAGTACATTTAATATTTTGTAAATGTCCTCCACACATCATAATTTTTCATGAACAACAAATTATATTTTTAACCATTCTTTTGACAGTAAAGTTCCTAAAACCTGGTTGGAGTTTCACGATAATTTTAGTATTTTCTTCTAGGACAGAGAGCTTGAAAAGATTCAAATACATGGAATATTCATCTTTATACATTATCTATACTTATACATTACCTATATTTAATAGTAATGCACTGTATACGTGAAGCTTGCTAAGAGAATAAGTTTCAAGTGTTTTCATAATGTGGACAAAAAAGTGGTATGTGGTGTAATGGGTATGGTAATTAATTTGATTGGGGTTATCAATTCATGTGGTATACTTATACCAAAACACTGTTTTGTATACCTTATATATATACACAATTTTTATTTGTCAATTATTCCTCAGTAAAGCTGGGTAAAAAATGTAGATAGAAATTACTTGGGTATTTGAAGCTTGTTTTTACTCAGTTTATTGGGTCTCAAATTTATTTGACATCTATTATAGTCCTATATTCAATGGCTGATTCCAACCTTTATGTGGGAAATTGTATAGTTGGGAAAAACTCCTATTAAAGATTTCAGGTGAATGCATACATATTTCATTTCAACATCTAATAAAGAAAAAATGTGAAAAATATTTATGAAGCCAATTCTAAGGAACCTCTTTCAAAATATATAAATAAAATGTCTAAGCAATAGCAAAATAAGTCAATCAGAGAAAGATAACTATCATATGATCTCCCTGATATGAGGAAGTGGAGATACAACATGGGGGGTTTGGAGGGTAGGAAAACAATAAATGAACAAGATGGGATCGGGAGGGAGACAAACCATAAGAGACTCTTAATGTCACAAAACAAACAGGGTGGCGGGGTTGGGAGAGAGGGGTGGTGGGGTTATGGACATTGGGGAGGGTATGTGATATGGTGAGTGCTGTGAAGTGTGTAAACCTGGTGATTCACAGACCTATACCCCTGGGGCTAATAATACATTATATTTTTATAAAAAAATTAAAAAAAAAGATGTCTAAGCAATATCATTGCATTGTAATATAAATTGGCAACAATCTTTTCTTTCTCAATGTTTTGTCAAATAACAGCTTTTCCTAATATTATTGACATCATGGTTCAGTGAAATACATCATGCTATGACAGAAATAAACCCAGGTGGCAAGTTAAGTAGTTATTGTTTCTTTGACAGTAGGGAGCAGGAAAAATATTTATGAGGAGATTATTGTTTTCCAAAGATCTGAATTTTTTAAAATAACGGTTGGCTATACAAGGGGTGTGTGGGAGAGCACTTGCAGATACGTATAATAAATACAAAGTCCCTATATTGGAAGAAATATTGTCATTGTGGAGGAACAGAAAACAGTTTAAAATCTAGAATATAATAGAGATCTTTATAGAAGAGGGGAGGGATGTATGAACTGAGATCTAAGAAACAGACAGAGGCCAGATCAAACCAAGCGCTAAAGGTTGTGCTAAGAACTTTGGATTTTTTTCTGTGTGATGTGAAAAGTACCTGAAAATTTTTAAAAAGTTGAACATCATGGAACTAAGGATACCATTTTCAGAGTTTAATTCCATTAGGAAACTTAAGTTTTCCATGTTCAAGAAACTTTGCATCAAAGGAGATGCAAATGAATAATGTAAAAAGACAATCTCTCTAATCATCCTTTCTGAGCAAAATTGTTACCATATTTTGCTTTCATTTATATCCAGTAATAATCCATCTTGTTCTCCTCAGTGTAAAACATTTTTGATAACATAATTTTTAAAACAATTATGGCAAAACAAATGGAACTGAATTTAACATCATGATTTTCATTGTTTTAAGGATAAATTACAGGTAGTTAATGTAAAATTTGCTAACAGGTGTTTTAGACATTTTCCTTTTTGGCTAAAGTATCACCACTAGTTTTATTTATTTCATTTCTGGGTTTCTGTAACATTAGATCCACTCTATCTGATGTACATTCATTTTGGGTGGCTGAAGAACCCTGGTCTCGCACCCCTCTGGCATAAAAATCACACAAAATTCTTGTTTACTTTGTACTGAGTTGCAAAGACTGCTTCAGAGTTTTACCACAGATCTGTAACCTTGAGGGAAAAAAAATGGTTTGCCTTGAAGTAAAGCTGAGGAAGTGGCAGCCCATGAAAGTATCTGCTTTGGAGGCTATGAAACAAAGAGAGATGAGGTACATCCTTTTTCTATATTTTTCTCATTGTCTACATGTGGAACAGTGAATATTCTGTAAAGATTTTATGGGAAAAGTTTTAAGATATCACCAGATTGAAACAAAAAATTTAAATGTCTGGTAGTATGAAACAGAAACTGCATTATGATGATGAGATTCAAAATTTTACATATAAAAGCACTTTGGAGAGTAATTTGGAAATTTCTAGTAAACCTGAAGACATACATGGATATGCATAATACATACCTCTTTTACTTGGATAATAAGAGAAATATTTAAGAGAGTTTATCTCAAATAGCTTATAATAGACTAACACAGAAACATTCTAAATATTCATCAGGAGGGGAATGGGTAAGAAGGTTCCAATATTGGGAAAAGGGATACTATATTTCTTTTCAAAGTTAGCCAGATCCATGAATCAATACCTATAATTATTTTAAAAGGAGAAGAAATGCTGAACAATAAAGGCAAGTTAGAGACTTGACATATATAGACTGAGCACATCATCTGTATATTGAATATAGTTCTGAAATAATGATTGATAAATAGATGATAGATATTTAGTAAAGCATAAGGTTTAGTAATGCACACAGTAGTATAGAATATTTCTATTCTATTTATTTCATAAGCTGATTGGTTGGTTCATAAGCATTTAATAGATTAACCTTGTTACATTTTATCCCAAGAGTTTATAATAATGCAAAACAAATCAATAAAAAGGATACATGATCAAATATTGCCATGTATTCATGATGCACATCCAATGACTTAAAAACTGTGATTTGGCTGTGATTGATAAATCAATCAAAAAATTTAAAAATAATTTTTGTATACTTAACTTGGTTTACAAATGAATACCAAACAGGATTTCTCTTTTTAACCCTAATCCAATAAAATTATTTTCAACATACGTATTGGTTAGTACTCATTATAATTACATATTTTATAAATTACCAATTAAATTTAATAAATATACCAAAGGTTAATACTTACTGAATATCATAAGTCCATTTTGTGGGTCAAAAATTTTATTTCACACTATATATCAAATACACAATGTATATTGATTTTTTTCTATAAGCTAACTTGTTTTCCCTCTAAACCTCAGCTTTTTGTAAAAAGAGTAACAACTCCATGTTCACTAGAGTTTTTATTATACCTTAGTCTGATCATGTAAGTAGTTCATTCAGGTAGCTTCTTTGGTGTCCTATGATTCAAAGACTCAGTGTTTCAGTTCAGGTTAATCCCTCAGTGTGTGTTGTATGTGTGCATATGTGTGGATGTGTAATATGGATAATGAAACTCCATTGCGGGAGGGAAAAAATGTCCTTGAAAAGGTATCCATGTCCTCAGTTTCCAGATTCTTGCCTTTTACTGACATGAGAATGCCTGCTTAGCTGACATCAATGGAAGAAGTCTGAATCTGGCTCTTAAAATCTATGGTCTGGTCTCAGCTGTGCTCAGAACTTACTGGCAATCCCTGGATGACCCTGTGTCATGTTTTCGCCCATGAGGACTGCTGCGACTCACAGGAGGTCTATTCTTCCGTGCTCAGTGAAGATATTCCTTTCCTAAAAGGTGGTTCTAGTCTAGTAAACTTATTAGTAAGGTATCAGTGACACCAAAGAGTAAAATAAGGTAAGAAATGCCAGGCCCCTAATCTGAATGTGCCAACTCCCTTCCTTCTGGCCTGGCAACCTTTTCTTTCCCACAATCCTCTGAATCAGAAAAGAGTGGGTTATTATTATTGTTATTATTTTTTTCTTTTAAGAAAAAAGAAATATGAATGGCTGCTGCTTCTTTTCTAATTATACTTTTATTTTGTCCTACTTCTAGATAAGATCCATTTTGATACCCAGTCATAAAATTACCCCTGCTTCCTGACAGCATCCAATCCAAGATAAAGCCCTGCTCCCTTAAACTTTTCTAATACCACTTAATAAAAGCCCAAATCCTATAATAAACCCTTTCTATAACTCTGTCACTGAAACGCTCAAATACACAACACATACATTATCCCTCATTGTGATGAATAATGAATTCAGCTTGTTCAAATACAGAGGCATGCCTGGAAATCTTTGGCTAAAGGGCATCAATACCTTGCATACATTCATTCAAAGTATAATCAGTTAAAATAATATTCAGTTAAAAACATGACTCTCATACAAATATAAATGTATGCCAAATATTTTACTCAACCCATTAATTAACAAGAGAATTAGTAGGTGATATAGGTGGTTTAAATAGAAAACAAAGCTGGTTAAAAAGAAATCATTTTGTCTCCCTCCCAATCCCAGACCTGTACCCCTGGGGATAAAAATATATGTTTATAAAAAATAAAAAATTTAAAAAAAAAACAAAAACAAAAAACCTCTCTGAAGTTACATTTTAAAAGAGAGGGCTTATCTTTTACAGATATATATTGCAATAGATACTACAAATAAAATGCCGTGATGGCAGGTAAAAAAAAAAAAAAAAAAAAAAAAAAAAGAAATCATTTTGAAAAACTGGCTATTCATATTCATCTTGAAAAAGAAAGTAATTCTTAGAACAACAGTTAGATATAAAACTGGTATTATAGAGAAATTAAAAAAAATAAAAGAAAAAACACCTTTTCTGGTATCCTTTCTTCTAAATAGAAACTTATAAGTTATCATGTAAATTCATAGTTTATTCAAATGTTAAATCACAAAAGCAATTACATTTAAAATTTCTGAAAACAAGAAATAATTCTTAAATGAGCTTGCTAAACAGTGTCTCTGGGTGACTTTGAGATGACATGCTGTATTCTTCATTGATTTCCACATTTTAGATTTTTTTCCTTGACAGACAAATCTTCCTAAACCCTAAACCCTGGAGTATACATAGCTATCATAGGCAAAAGGGGAAGTGTTCTTTATGATGGATAAACTATATATTATAGATTATTCAGACATGGCTGAGGGAACATATTAAAGTTTTGGAGAATTATCTCTCAAGATACACAGTATAGCTTGCAGACAACCATCGGGAGCCACATACTTACTTTGCGTGGTCATAACCTGAATATTCTTTTATGTTTCTCTCTGTATTCCATGTGTAACATATGCTAGTCTAACCCCAGGTAGCGTAAGAAGAGGAAAAATAATTCCTTCCTTCCAAACTTGCCTCCTATCTCTAAGGGTTCAGTTAAAGGATTTTGTACATTAAAACAAGGAGGAATTTACTGGGGTAAATAAATTAGTACCATTTAGAGGTGTCATTATTTTGTTAGATTTAAGTACTTCAGTGTTCAATCTCTTGGTCAGATTGCTTGACACAAATCCAGAGTCTAACTTTCATTAGAAGCATGATCTTTGACAAGAGGCATAATCTTTTTCTTAACATTTCTTGATCTCAGTAACTTACTGTGTAGCGATTTTAGAAAGAATAATGTTTTATTCAATGAAAGTTTAAGTGCTAAGCTTGGAGGGGAGTATAGTGAGGAAAAGAAATACAGTCCTGGCCTTCATGTAGCTTGATGTGTGGTAGATGAGACATAATCAGTCCACTTGAGGGAGGATTAAATAAAGCAATCACATAAGCATTAAGCATATATAAAATCAATGTAAAGTGTATCATTATAAAATATAAGGCGTTATTTCTAACTTGAATATAAAATATCTAGAAAATGAAGGTGTTTAAAAATTCTTAAGTAGCTTAAATATACACTCCGATAATATTTTACAAGTTAATTCTCTTGGAAAAAAATGTTTGTTCCTGTAGATTATATAAAGTTAGAAGATATAGACATATACTCATTTTTTCAATACTGGAACAAAAAAAAAATCAAACTCATTATCTATTTAAATTACAATAAGTTCAAAATTAATGGTCCTCAAGTGATAGAGATATGACTGCATTTAGTTGCCTGGCATATGCCAAAAAATTCTGTTGATATAAAAGCTTAAGGAAACGAAGTCTTCCATTTTCCATGAGAAGAAAATTTATCTTCTGTGTCCTCTAACATTCACCTTATCTTTCATAGAAATCTGGGTGAATGAAAATAATTTTAAAAATAAATGGAAATTAATTATTATTTTGGCTATGTTTATAAGAAAAATAAAATGATCACCAAAATAATAAATATTCAGGGACCACATTAAGAATCAAATCTGCTTTGTCCCCAATCAGTGGTACAGTAAAAAGTTCTTTGTTATTCTTTGGCAGCATAAATTACTGTGAACCTAACTCCCACTTAAAACACTAATCTTCCTGAGCAAAATAGATAGTACACCAAATAATTATATTTCATCCCCTTCACACCACTGGGTTTGCAGCTGTATAGATAGTCCACAGAGGCAGCATGGACAGCATGGACAGCAATTCTAAGGCAAAATAATCTTCCCTCTTAAGTTCAATTTTCTCCAAGCGATGCAGTGCTGATCTATACACACTTATTAATGAAATATGCCTATACCTGCAGCTTACTGATTTGAAGAAGACATACAATCAATAAACTTAAAAAAAAAACAACACTGAAGAACTAAATGCTAGTAGATAATTATCAATTTGGGTTTTAGAATTTGCAGTCATAAGCTCTTTTCATTGAAAGGCAAGGGATTCAAAGCTAAGGAGTTCAGAAAATTTTTGAATTAACATTAATAAAAAGTGGCCATTAAACTAATATCAACACCAGATACATATTCAAATATAATTTGGTAGAATATCTAGCATCTCTTTTCTCTCTTCCTCTCTGCAAGTTTTCAAGTTTGTGGACAATAACAAGCATGTATTATGTGCTTGCCTCTGTGTTCTCTACTTAAACAGGTATCTAATTTAATCCCATCACTCTCCTTATAAGCTATGTACTGTTAGGATAAGAGTTAAAGATAATGAAACTCAAAATGGAGAGATTAAAATAAACTGGTCAAGGTCACAGAGTTTTTAGGAAGGGATGTACAAAACTGAAGTCAGGGCTTCTGCCTTTAACTATTTCTATGCTGCCCTGGTACGCTTTATCATCTGCTCCTGCACATCATTATTTTCTTATACACATCTAATGTTAAATGCATATATTTCTTATTTCCATATTAGATCAAAAGCAGATTTCAAGTATCAACTGGAAGTGATAATATTGCTATTGCATTAATCTTATAAAAATTGAATATTTCTGTTACTATTTCATGTATTTAGCACACGAGAGTTAAATTGCTATATAAGGTTTCCTTGTATACAGTCTTTGGTTCATTCATTCCTTTGTTCATTCATATGTTTATTTGGTTTTATTTATTCTTGGCTCCATTGTGTTCCACTGGGTAGGGTCGTAAACTCTTGTAAATCAACATCGTAAAATGATTAATGAATTTACTGTAAATTAGGGACAGGATGATTTCTGATGGTTTCTGTATCAGGAACTGGGCTTATGGAGATGAATCAAGATGCAATTCCTGTCTTAAGGGACCTACTCCACTTAAGACAAGGATTAAGTGTATAATAACATTTCAAGCATAAAAAGTATTAGGGGGACCCCTGGGTGGCTCAGTGGGTTAAGGCCTCTGTCTTCAGCTCAGGTCATGATCCCAGGATTCTGGGATCTAACATAGGCTTTCTGCTCAGCAGGGAGCCTGCTTCCCTTCCTCTCTCTCTGCCTGCCTCCTCTCTGCCTACTTGTGATCTCTGTCAAATAACTAACTAACTAACTAAATAAATAAATAAATAAATAAATAAAATCTTAAAAAAAAAAAAAAAAGCATTAGGACTGTGTTGACAACTAGAAGAAAATTTGACAATAACTTAATGGCGGGAGGAAAAGGAGTCCTCAAAGAGTGATTTTTGAATTTCACTGGAAGGAATCTGTAACCAAATGCATTGGTTCACATTTCTAAATACATTAGGGACATTACATTGAGATATTATTTAGGTACCCATTTTCCTATATCTAAATTTGAATTCATCTTTCCTCACAGATTAATTTTGTTGTTGTTGTTGTTTTTTCTCTAAGAAACTGTCAATTCCCAAAAGATTCATGGGTAGGAAGTGCCTACAGCTAGAACATAAACAGTGACAACTTCTATACTTTCAGTTTAGCTCCAGATCATTCATGCTTAACACAACGTTATAATTCAGAGGACTTCAGGTATATTTCCCTGCATGTCATTAATAATTTAGGAAAAAAATATACCCCTTAAATATGTTTGTTTTTTTTTTTTAAAGATTTTGTATATTTATTTGACAGACATCTAAAATATTCTATAATTTTGAATAACTAAAAACTATATGCTTAGGGGAAATTTCTATAAATATTGAATTATTAAAAAATATAACAGTCTCAAAATTAAATTTATTCAAAGGAATATAAAAACCACATTAATTTGATACTCTGTTAGTTTAGCACAGAGGTTAAGAACAAAGATTATGGAGTCAGACTCTCTAGGTTCACCCTAAGTACTTCCCTAATTATTTTTATGACTATAGGCAAGCAATCTAATTCTTTTCTGCTTTAGTTCCCCTTCCTTAAGCAAGGATAAAAATAAGATATATTTTGTAGAGTTATTATGTTGAAGGTAAAATTATTAATATAAGAAAAGTACTTAGAAAACTTTCTAGAACAAAGTGAGCACTTTATAAGTGGGAGGTATTACGATAACACTTCAAAATACTTTTAAAAAACCTCTTGTTTAATAGGCAGAACTTTCAATAACTTTACTTCCATCATGAACTCAGCTTTCCATTACAATAACCTTAAATCCTTTTCTTTTAATATAATAGATTTAGATATGCTAAGTAAATTTTCTCAATATAATAAATATTATGTTCATTTTTTCATACTTATCTGCATCAAAAAATTATATGTAAAAAGAACTTAACTCTTAGAAAATATTCTGCAACTGTAATAGTCTAAGTATTAAAATAATCTTTTCGATTAGGTAGTCATGACAAATAAATAGTATTACATCACTGATCCAAACAATATAAATATGTAACAACTGTATTGATAACTTAATATAAGAAATAAACACTTTATTGAAAATATGTAGTCTACACGTTTAGATGGGTCTGTTTTTTATTTTTAAGTATAGCTGATGTATAATACGATCCTAGATTTCAGTGGACAGCATATTGACTCAATATATACTTAACAAAATGTTCACCATGTTAAGTGTCCTTACCATCTGTCACTATACAGAGTGATTATAGTTATTACTGACTATAATCTCTATGCTGGAGTTTCATTTGCAAGATTTATCTATTTTAATACTGGAAATTTATACCTTTTAATCGTTTTATCTGTTCCACCCATCCCCCACCTCTCCTTCCTGGCAATCACCAGTTTGTTCTCTGTACTCATAAGTCCCTGTTTATGTTTTTTGTTGTTGCTTTTATACCTTTCTTTTCTGTAAATATTTATTTATTTTATTTTTAATTTTTTAATTATGTTGTTAGTCACCATACAGTACATCATTAGTTTTTGATGTAGTGTTCCATGATTCATTGTTTGCATATAACACCCAGTACTCCATGCAATACGTGCCCACCTAATATCCATCACCAGGCTAACGCATCCCCCTACCCCCCTCTCCTCTAAAACCCTGTTTGTTTCCTGATGTCTATTGTCTCTCAAGGTTTGTCTCCCCCTCTGATTCCCCCCTTCATTTTTCCCTTCCTTCTTCTAATGTCCTCCATGCTACTCCTTATGTTGCACAAATAAGTGAAATCATATGATAATTGTCTTTCTCTGCTTGACTTATTTCACTTAGCGTAATCTCCTCAGTTCCATCCATGTTGATGAAAATGGTGGGCATTCATCCTTTCTGATGGCCGAGTAATATTCCACTGCGTATATGCAACACATCTTCTTTATCCATTTGTCTGTTAAAGAACATCTTGTCTCCTTCCACAGTTTGGCTCTTGTGGACATTGCTGCTATGAACATTGGGATACATGCAGCCCTTGTTTTCACTATGTCTCTGTCTTTGTGATCAATACCCAGTAGTGCAATTGCTGGGTCATAGGGTAGCTCTATTTTAAACTTTTTGAGGAACATTTAGTGTTTTCCAAAGTGGCTGTATGTATTCCCACCAACAGTGTAGGAGGGTTCTCCTTTCTCCACAACCTCTCCAACATTTGCCTTGTCAATTTTTGCCATTTTAACTCGTATAAGGTAGTATCTCAGTGGGGTTTTGATTTTAATTTCCCTGATGGCTAATGATTTTGAACTTTTTTTTCACGTGTCTGTTAGCATTTGTATGTGTTCTTTGGAGAGGTGTCTATTCATGTCTTCTGCCCATTTTTTGACTTATTTATTTTTGGGGTGTTGAGTTTGAGAAGTTCTTTGTAGATCGCAGATCAGCCCTTTGTCTGTAGTGCCATTTGCAAATATCTTCTCCCATTCTGTGGGTTGCCTCATTGTCTTGTTGACTATTTCCTTTGCTGTGCAGAAACTTTTTATCTTGGTGAAGTCCCAAAAGTTCATTTTTGCTTTTTCTTCCCTTGCCTTTGGTGACATGTCTCAAAAGAAGTTGCTGTGGCTGATGTTGAAGAGGTTACTGCCTCTGAGATTTTGAGGGATTCTTGTCTCACACTGAGGTCTTTCATCCATTTACAGTTTATCTTTGTTTGGTGTAAGAGAATGGTTGAGTTCCATTCTTCTGTAAATAGCTGTCCAACTTCCCAGCACCATTTATCTTTGCAGATGACATGATATTTTATGTGGAAAACCCAAAAGACTCCACCCCCAAATTACTAGAACTCATACAGCAATTCAGTGATATGGTAGGATATGCACAGAAATCAGTTGCTTTCCTATATACTAACAATGTAACTGTAGAAAGAGAAATTAGCTAATTAATTCCTAATTAATTAATTACAATGACACCAAAAACCTCAAGATACCTTGTAATAAACCTAGAAAGATAAAACATAGAAAGAGAAATTAGGGAATTAATTCCTAATTAATTAATTACAATGGCACCAAAAACCTTATGATACCTTGGAATAAACCTAAGAAAAGAGGTAAAGGATATATACTCTAAAAACTACAGAACACTTATGAAAGAAACCACAGAAGACACAAAAAGATGGAAAAACATCCCATGCTCATCGATCAGAAGAATAAACATTGTTAAATTGTCTATGCTGCCCAGAGCAATCTATGCTTTCAACACCATCCTGATCAAAATACCAAATGGCATTTTTCAAAGTGCTGGAACAAATAATCCCAGATTTTGTATGGAACTAGAAAAGACCCTGAATATCTAAAGAAATGTTGAAAAAGAGAAACAAAGCTGGGGGCATCATGTTGCTTGATTTCAAGCTATATTACAAAGCTGTGATCACCAAGACAGCATGGTACTGGAACAAAAACAGACACATAGATCAATGGAACAGAATAGAGAGCCCAGATATGGACTCTCAACACTATGGTCAACTAATCTTCAACAAAGCAGGAAAAAATATCCAATGGAAAAAAGACAGTCTCTTCAATATATGGTGCTGAGTCTCTGTTTATGTTGCTTGTTTGTTTTGTTTTTTGGATTCCACATATAAATGAAATCATATGGCATTTTTCTGCTCTATATGACTTTTTTCATTTAGTGTAATACTCTCTTATTCCATCCTGTTGTCACAAATGGGAAGATTTCATTCTTTCTTATGGCTGAGTAATACTCCATTGTATATATACAACACATCTTCTTTTTTTTTTTCCCAATTTATTTATTTTCAGAAAAACAGTATTCATTATTTTTTCACCACACCCACTGCTCCATGCAATCCGTGCCCTCTATAATACCCACCACCTGGTACCCCAACCTCCCACGCCCCGCCACTTCAAACCCCTCAGATTGTTTTTCAGAGTCCATAGTCTCTCGTGATTCACCTCCCCTTCCAATTTACCCCAACTCCCTTTTCTTCTCTAACATCCCTTGTCCTCCATGATATTTGTTATGCTCCACAAATATGTGAAACCATATGATAATTGACTCTCTCTGCTTGACTTATTTCACTCAGCATAATCTCTTCCAGTCCTGTCCACATCTTCTTTATCCATTTATCTATTGATGGACACTTAGGTTGCTTCCATAATTACCTATTGTAAATAATTCTGAGTAAACACAGCAGTACAAATACCTTTTCAAATTAGTGTTTTTGTTTTCTTCAGGTAAATACCCAGAAGTGGAATTACTGGATCATATGGTAGTTCTATTTTTTAATTTTTTGAGGAAATTTTGTAAGTTTTCTCACAATGGCTGTACTAGTTTACATTCCCATTAACAGTGCACAATGGTTCTCTTTTTTTTTTTTTTTCCACATCCTTACCAGCACTTGTTATTTACTATCTTTTTGATCCTAGCTATTATAACTGGTGTGAGGTGTTGTCTCATTGTGTTTTTGTTTTTTTTCTTAAAGAATTTAAAGCTTTTATTTATTTATTTGAGAGGGAGAGAACAAGAGCATGATTGGAGAGAAGGAAAAGCAGTCTCCCTGCTGAGCAGGGGTCCAGACTCAGGGTTTGATTCCAAGGCTCTGGGATCACAACCTGAGCCGAAGGCAGATGCATAACTAAGTGAGCCACCCAGGTGCCCCTCAGCGTGGTTCTGATTTGCATTTCCCTGATGACTTATGCTATTGAACATCTTTTCATGTGTCTGTTAGCATCTGTACATCTTATCTGGAAAAAAATGTCTGTTCAGGTCCACTGTCCATTTTTTAATTTCATTATTTGGGTTTTATTGCTGAGCTATAAGAGTTCAAAGGTCTTAAATTTTATGCTATACTCTTATATCTCATGGATGGTTTTACTTACTGTTAGAAAGATATGGTTTTTTCTAAATCCTATATTTTTTGTAGGTTAAGATATTGATATTCACATAAATATATATATAAGAATAGAATGAGAATTCTTACGGAAATGTCACTTGATAGTTTGAGTTTATCCCAAGTTGTACTTTAAAAATTATGTTTGTCATCAAAAATATTTCAAATTATTTATCACTCTATTATTCCTCTTTAAATACTGTTGAACACAAAGTATTGGAAATCATTTTACCTGAATATACATATTTATTATTATTATTAATAAATGCCAAATCCTTGTAATTGCCCCCTTTCTGTTGGCAAAAAGACATTCCAAGTTGGGCAGTGTTCCAGAGTAATATCTTAATGGGTTAGATATGGTTTTGTGTACTCTCCCTTAAAACTGGAGAAGAAAAAGGAGCCACAGGTACATTCTCCTGATGATCCATTTAAGAATATAATAAAATCGAGAAATTGATTGACTTAAGATGATTTATGAAAAGATTATGAGTACCCCTGGGGAATGCATACCCCAGTTTGAAGGTCACTCACTGCCATACAGCACTATGAAGCTAGAAACGGCAGTCATTATCGACATCTCTATCCCTCATGTCACTTCCCACATTTTCCCTCCATACAATCAATGTGAGATGGAATTTATTTTATCAATTGTACATTACAAATGTCTTTTAAAATGGGGATTTCTTCCCCAGAGCCACTGACTTGTCAGGTCATAAAATCATCATCTCTTTCCTGGCATTTAAAGAGAGTAGCATTGATCCAGTTTTCCCCACATTCTAACTGACCTGCTCCATCATTGGCAGAGTTATCATTATTAAAAAACAACAAAAAATGACCATGACATTTTTTTCATACCAAACTTAATTTGCTTCCTATTGCTTAAAGCAACATGCAAGGTATCTTATGGTGTGCCCTCAACCCAAGCACCCAGTTCAGTCTTCCACCTCTTCTTCCTATGCATATTAAAATTCTAGTTAGATTGAATTTGCTATTCTCTAAATATCCCAGTCATGTCAGGGTCGTGGAGCTATTACATCTCATTTCTATTTCCTTGAACTCAGCTTTTGATTCTCTTTTACTCCAGTACTTCCTTACCCATATGTGCATCTTAGCATTCCTTAAAGATCCAGCCCATTGTTATTTTTTCTCTCATTCCCACTGCACTAATTCAAGATAAACAGCAAAATAAAACTGCCTCACCTTGCAGCAGAGTTTGTATCTCACTTTCCAGATTTTCATAGTACTTTGATCTTAAACTCAAGTATAGCTAGACCGATCATACAAATTCTTGCCCCAAAGGATTTTTTTTAACTTTAAGAGGAAGGTAATAATTGAATAATGACAATCTATATTAAAGCAAACTGCAAGGTATGATTCCTCTAATTGTAGCAGGTAATGATAGGTAATTGCCTGGTTGACTTGCATTTCCTATTATTGTATGATTATTTTTGCGGTACGTTATTGGGTTTGATCAATATGTGTATCTTAGTATTTTGTATTTGTATTATAGCATCTGTATCTTAATAAAACTTTTGAATGAATGTACAGGAACTTGTAGGTTCAAATCTAAGAATACAATTTACAATGAGTTATCTTACATGTGTACACACTGATTAATATTGTAGAAAAGCTAGCAAATATTTTGTTTTTTGTAATAGCTAAAAACCTAGGGCTGCCTAAGGAATCATTCCTACTTTACTTGGAATAACTTTCCACATTTTGTTATTAATACAAAATTTTGTTGAATTATTATTTCCATGTATAAAAGTGCAAAAATAATAAATGTACTTATATTACCTAAATTGATAAAATTTTAAAAAGTGAATACCCCACAAATTAAAATGCAATTAAGAGATGGATTGTTAGCAGAATCTGCTATTTCCTATTCCTATTTCTGCCTATTTCTAGTCACTACCTTCCCTAACCCAGGATAAATAATACTGGCTTCTAACACTGATTAGATTTGATACTATATAAAAATTAAGTCATAATTGTATATCCTTTTGCATATATTTTCTCAATAATATTTTTGAAATTTTTGACAGTGTCTATTAAACCTGAAAAGTGTGAATACTCTAAGTTTCAGTAATTAATAGATATATAAGAGAACACACACATCCACAAAAGACATGAAGGAAATAATTGAGAAGCACTATAACTGTCTCAAACTTAAAATAAGTTAAGATTCTATCAATAGTAGAATTCAGTATACTCATGTATACTAATGTAATAAAATGTCATACGGGAATGAGGAATCACATACAATATAAGTGTCTCATGATAAAATATTGAGTGAAATATTTCATATTTCTCTTTACCCGTTATTTGTGGCTTAAAATTATTAGAAATTCTAAGTTTTAAAAATTTGCTATTAAATAAAACTATTCAGGAGGCCACTGACAAATGCTATCATTTTGAATTTCAACCACATACACTATTGGCTGGTAGTGAACAAAAGTAGAAAAGCCTTTTGAAATAGCCCTTTCAGGCTGTTTGTGCTTTAAGATAGATAATAGATAGATAGATAGATAGATAGATGATAGATATAGATAAATAAAGAGGGAGGAAAAAGATTATAAATCTACAGGCACATAAATGCCATTTCCATAGGCAAACATAATTTAGGAAAAACCCAATAGCTTTCTATTTACATGTTTGTTTCACCATGAATGCTTATATATCATTGTCTAGTGTCTGAAATACTTTTTTAAAATTTTGAATTCAATACCTTATCTACTAATTTCATAGGTAGAAATGCCCTGCTCCATGATAAAGTTATAATCTTTATATTACTTTGAACTTCTAGTGAATGAAAATTGAGGATAATCATTAGTACAAAATTCACAATTTATGGAATAGTGAGACTGCAATTTTTACCACAAACATAAAATAGTAAAATATTTTTAAGATACCTACTTACTTACAAGAATGAGCAAAATGATCAGCAGATTCACACAAATTATAGGAAAATGAATAATGAGAGGTGTCATTGAAAATGGGACCTTTTGGGGCAGCTGGGTGGCTAGTGGGTTAAGCCTCTGCCTTTGGCTCAGGTCATGGTCTCAGGGTCCTGGGGTAGATCCCCACATTGGGCTCTCTGCTCAGTGGGGAGCCTGCTTCCTCCTCTCTCTCTGCCTGCCTCTTCCAACTTGTGACCTCTCTCTGTCAAATAAATAAAATCTTAAAAAAAAAAAAAAAGAAAGAAAGAAAATGGCACTTTTGAACATTTGGATTCATATTTGCTATATACATTTTCTTAAAAACACCTGTCATATAGATTTTGCTTTTATAACTGATCATTACAAAATAAACATTCACTTGTATCTGCTTTTACTGGAAAATAAAAGGTACCCACAGATGTAGGAATAGGTTTCCAAACAATTAAAATATCATTGAAACCAAATGGTCAATTAATACTATACACAGTGAGCCAGGGCACTATATTGTCAGTATATTATGAAAGAGTTATCTTTAATAAGCCTTCAGGTAAACTTCAAAGCTGCAAAGAAGATCATTGGCTATAAACACAATGCAGTTTTCACAAGCAAATTATGTTGTCCCAATAGTCTTACAACGTTATTGAAAAAAAGTATATGCAATCTAAGAAATGTAAAATATGTGGGGTGGAAAATCAATGGCAATGACATTTCTTATATTATTTTTAAATGACTTATTTTGATATAAGGAAACTTAAATCAAATATTTCTCTCAGGTTAATAATCAGTGATATACATACTACTAAAATACAAGAAAATTGCTGACACAAACCATGTATGGTCCAGAAATGTCTTGAAAGTGAAAGTCACAAATATCCTCAAACATTAATGCTAATGAAAAATGCTCTGGGCACAAAACTTACACTTGACTTATTCTGTTGTAAATGGCATTTCGGCAAAAGCAATTTTTATATGAGGAAGTCTTCATAAAGTGGAGCAGCAGATAGAAAATAAGACAAAAATCCAAGTGGAAAGCAATGAAAGTTGTTTGAGGATTTTAGGTTGTTAACTCCCAGAAGGGTAGAGTTTGAATTTGCTTTTTCTTTGTAAAAATTTACCCTCCCTCCCTCCATTCATTCCTCTTCCCTTTATCTTTCCCTCCCTTCCTTATTTCCTCTTTTGTTTCCTTCTCTCCTTTCTTTTTATTTTCTCTTCCTCCACCTATTCATCCCCACCTTATGCTTCATCATCATCTTTATGTAGTAATGAATATTACACAGCTTTCTTCATGAGTATCACAATGCAGTTAAATCACATTTTTGAAAACCTAGAAAATTTGAACATCTGAACATCACAACATTTATTATGTACAATTATGGAAGAAAATCAGGGCAATGAAAGTATGAAAATAAATGTCTTCAGTGCCCAGGAAACTTTAAGACTAGACTGTTGTGGTGAACAAATAAGTTATTAAAAAGTTGTCAAAGGCATTGGTAAATAGTTTTAGGGCACAGCCCTAGCACAAAAGCACAAAGAAATAACTGGTCAATTTCCTCTGAGATTATTGAGAATATATGATAGAAAAATACCCACAAATGAGTATTTACAAGATGGGCAAGTCATTCCAAGATGAGTATAAACAAAAAAAGCATGGTTCAGATCATGGTACACTCACACCAAAGTGTGCCTGATTAAAAAATGGTTATGTATATCATTCTAAAGTACTTGTTACTCAGACTATAGAAAATGCAGAACCAATGATTAGTTAAAACATGAGGTCTAGAAGGGATATATCTTTCTTATAATGTTTGTAGATACTCTCTGCTCAAGGATACAGATCTTAATTCCTCTCTTCTTCAGAGTGAGCTAGACTTAGTTACTGGTTTCCAAAGAATAGAGTATAGAAAAGAAAAAAGAATGGTAGCTTTACAGTAGAAAGGTCTGATTGATACAAGTTTAAGCCAGTGATCAAGGATAACATTACCATGACAAATCATGTTGGTATCACTTGGTTTCTGATACATTACAATGGTAAGGCCATTTCACCTCCTCTAGTGTTTAAAAAAAAATACCCTTCTGCTCATGAAAAAAACATAAAAGAAATATTGATGGACACCCTACAGAACACTTCACCAGTATTACCCCAAACTATCACTATCATGATAAACAAGGAAAGTCTGATATTGCCTCAAACTAGCGGAGACCAAGAAACTTGATGATTAAATGCAAATGCGCTACTGCGAATTGTATCCTAGAATAGAGAGATGACACTAATGGAAATATTTATGAAATCCTAATAAAATCTGCAGTTAATAGCAATGTGTCAATGTTAATTTCTTAATTTTAGCTGAGAAATTATGTGCCATGATTATGTAAGATATTTACATTAGGGGAAATTAAGTGAAGAATATACTTTCTGAACTCTTTGTAAATTTAAAATTATTCTATAATTAATTTAAAAATTAAAATTAGGGGAAAAAAACTTGGAAACCAAATCAACAGTTACTGGACTCATAGCACAGTAGTTACAAAATTTATGAGGTTGCTCTAAGTCTGTGGAAGGGGTTGCACTAAGTTTGTGGAAGGGGGATGGAGACATGAGAAAATTCAAGAGATATCCATGATGTTGTTTTATAACACTTGGAGCCCGATTACACATGAAGTGCAACTGATAACACTTAGAGCCTGATTACACGTGAAGTGCAACTGAAAAACAATCTTTGTCAGAGTGAATCGACCTATGGTTATCTTAGCAAAGTATGGAATATAGGAGGGAACCAAGTGGAAAGAGAGAGTGATAATTGCTTCAATTTCAGATACAGGTTATCCTTTTGTATAATATCCATTCAAAACTCTGCACAAGGTAATTGGATTTCAGTATCATCCTAAAGCTTAAAAAACTTAGGAAGACAATGAGTGAAAATTGAAACCTTTGAGAAAAAGATGATGACTACCTCTCTAAGGAATGTGAGTAAAGTGAAAAGATAAGAAAGTAATGAACAAACACCCTAGGGGATACCACTAATAAAGAAAGAATGTGAATGACTCCAAACCTATTACCTGGAAGGCAGCATTCAACATAGGGACATATATAATTATATGAAAAATAATAAAGTATGTAGTATTCTTTGATTCAGGAAAGGCACAAGAGATTATTTTTATGGTAGAAAAATTAGGAGATAGAGTCAGGAAAACAGCAAGGGACTAAAAACATGTGGCATACTTACTTTTATTAAGTAATAAATGAAACCAAGACCTGGCTTCTAGGAATCAATCATCTAAAATGTATGGACATAACCATGATTTCAAGTAGAATGAAATGTATCTTATAAAGGTGGGAATGTGCTAATAAATAGAAATCAATCCTCAGAAAAGAGGGAACTCAAATCTAACTTGAGTGGTTAAGGAATATTTTATGACATTGGCTACACTTTGAAAAGGTAAAGAAACATCATCATATGCTCAGAAAAGGAGATAAAATAAAGCAAATACAGAGAATGAAAAAATAAATCTAATATAATGAAATTCAGGTATTTGAAGGGGATCAGAAGGATAGTATACTGGAACAAAGATGTTCAGTTAAAACTGTTAGTAAATTGGAAGTTATATTAGAGAAGTTGTAATTTTTGTAATCTATAAACACAAGCTAAACACTGTATTAAAATTAATTTTGGTGGGGCACCTGGGTGGCTCAGTGGTTTAGGCTGCTGCCTTTAGCTCGGGTCATGATCTCAGGGTCCTGGGATCGAAACCCGCATCGGCTCCCTGCTCCGCAGGAAGCCTGCTTCCCTCTCTCTCTCTCTCTCTCTCTCTCTGCCTGCCTCTCTGCCTGCTTGTGATCTCTGTCAAATAAATAAACAAAATCTTTAAAAATAAATAAATAAATAAAATTGATTTTGGTGACTATATGTCTATGAAAATATTTATATCTCAGACCTAATTTAGTTTTAGACAAATATGAGATATGGAAGACATATTATCTGATAATTCCTTTAGATAGGACTATGAAAAAATATAGTAAAATAATCACTAAATTACTTAAAATCAGAAAACAATGAATACATAAAAAGTAAACCTACAACTATTAAACTTCAGTGAAAATCACCTAGCACACCATCACTCCAAAAATTCTTTCATAGTAATATTTCAATAATATTTTTGATATTTTTATAGATGAGTTATAAGGCAGGCCAATTTTCTAAGCAATTACATGTGATTATCATATAGCAGAAAACAAAAAAGTATAGAGGAAACAAAATAATTAAACCAACTGGGTACTAATGAATTAATTATCAACAACTACAATTATCAAATATGGGATGCAAAACTTATGTTTACTCTTTTGTTTGTTGTGCTTCGTTTTCTATTGATAAATATGTTATTGAATCATTTGAAGCAAAATATTATGAGTGCTTACAAAATATATGCTGTTATGCTAACTAAACTAAATTGTACAGAAATAAACTCAAAAAGACAGTGTGCATATTGAGTCCTTATCCAGTATCAAATCAGTCTTAACAATGGACTAGATATTTTCAATTTTTTTTCCATTTTTAGTAGAATGTTGTCAAAATATAAATATATATTTTTCTAAAATAATTAATTTGTAATGATTTAAGATTTTCCTTTTATTTTAGTTTTCAAAATATAGGCAAAACAAATTTTTTAAAAATCAGACTTTTCCTGTAAGAGTGACTTCATAGTGTCAGTGAACTACAAAGAGATAAATTAAAGAAAGTACAAAAACTGATATTATGGAATTATCCAAACTTATAGATCTATATTATTACTATGCCTAAAAAATCTTCATGAACAACTATTTTGTCACATCTAAAAACTATGCTGAAGTATAGTAATATTTTAAACTGGTAATTAGGAAGTATTAGAATGAGTAGCATATAATTTTACAATATATTTTTAAATGGAATCATATTTTCCAACAATATCCTTCATATATGATGGCATAGTGCAATTTAAATGTGAAATTAGAATTTCAAATAATACAGTTTGGTATGTAGCTGACCACAAAGCTTAGTATCAAAACTAAATATTTTAGAACAACTGCTGTTCTGATCTTAGTTGCCCCACAGCCAACTTTATCATTAAATTCAAGCATAATTAATAGACCTTGGGGATATCATCTAGGAAACATTGCTGAGCAACTTTTACTCATTTACAACTTTCATTTATTAATTAATATGAATATCTGTGATTATGTTACTTATTTCATGATTATGTTATTTAATCCCAAGAGTTAAGTGTAATTCACATGTAGTGATAATGAAAAAGGTGAACTGCTGAAGAGAGCAGCAGTTCAATTAAGCTGTAATTTTAGCACAATAACCATATTTGACTCACACATTACTTCTGCAAATGTAAAAGTGGTGGGAGGATTGTAAAAATAAAAAAAAAGAAATATCAAGGAGTTGCAAGATGGCAGAGGAGTAGGAGACTTAAATATTATCAGGTCCCAGGAGTTCAGTTAGATAGGTATCAAACCATTCTTAACAGCTACAAACTCAACAGGAGAGAGAAGAGAAGAAGAGCAGAAATTCTAGGAACAGAAAATTGACCACTTTCTGGAAGGCAGGATGTGAGGAGAAGTGAATCTGAGGCAACATTCAGAAAGATAGACTGTGGGGGCAGGGACAGGCTCCTGACAAGCAAAAGAGTAGTGGAGCACAAAATCTGAACTTTTAGAAGTCTGCTCCACCGAGGGACATCACTCCAGAGGCTAAGTGGGGGATGGGGCCCTTGCAGGGACAGTGTGGGCTATGGACCCACGGGGTCACAAAAAGACCAGGGGTGTCTGAGTGTGGCAGAGCTCTGAGCTATCGGAGTGCGGAAGCCGGCCATCGAAATGGAGCTGAGGACCAGGCTCTCAGGTTGGGGTTACCTTAAACTGTGATCTGTGGCACAGTCATACCACTGCTCTTTGGGCAGGAACCCAAGAAGCAGCTGATCCCTGGATACTCATCTTCCTCCTCTTGGAGGAGCAAGATGGCAGGAATCAGCTTGGTTTGGAGAGGTCAAGACACTCAGTCACAGACTGGGTGAGTTCAGATTGTAGCCAGAGACCAGGGAGACGGGAGTGATTGACGGCTTTTCTCTGAAGGTGCATTAAGGTGTGGGATCCTGAGCTCTCCGCTCCTATGGGTCCAGAGATTGGGAGGCCACCACCTTCATTCCCATCCTCCGAAGCTGTACAGAAATCATTCAGGGAACAAAAGCTCCCAAAACCAAAACCGAGCAGACTACTTAGCCTGGCCCCTCACAAGGTGGGTGCAATTCCGCCTTGGACAAAGACATTTGAGAATCACTGTAACAGGCCCCTCCCACAGAAGATCAGCAAGAACATCCAGCCAAGACCAAGTCCACCAATCAATGAGAACTGCAAACTCCAGAGCTAGGGTAAAGCAACACATAGAATTCATGGCATTGTCCCCATGATTCTTTAGTCTTTCAAAGTTAAATATTTTTAATTTTATTTTTTTAATCTTTATATTTTTCGTCTTTCCTATTTTAACTTTTTAAAACTCTTTTACCTTATCCATACCTTTTTAAAAATCTTTTTAAATTTTCATTGTTATAGTCATTTTTTATCCCCTCGTTGTATTTAACCTTATTTTTTATATATGTATAGGTTTTTTTTTCTTTAAAATTTTAGGATACCATTTCTTCTTCTCCTTTTTTTCTTTTTAAAGATTTTATTTATTTATTTATTTGACAGAGAGAAAGATCACAAATAGGCAGAGAGGCAGGCAGAGAGATAGGGGGAAGCAGGCTCCCTGCTGAGCAGAGAGCCCAATGCAGGGCTCTATCCCAGGACCCTGAGATCATGACCTGAGCTGAAGACAGAGACTTAACCCACTGAGCTACAAAGGCACTCTGCATTTCTTCTAACAGACCAACGTACACCCAAAATGAAGTGTGTGACTCTGTTCCATTCACCTGCCATATATATATATATATATATATATATATATATATATATATTTATATTTATTTATATTTATTATATATATGTGTGTATACACACACACATACATATACATATTGTTTTTTGCTTTTTTTCTCCCTTTCTTCTCCCCTTGGTTTTGCATTTCTTCTGATTTGGTTAGTGTAGATTTTTCTCGGTTCATTGCTAACCTTTAAGCATTTTGTTCTCTCATTCACCTATGCTTATATGGATAAAATGGCAAGGTGGAAATACTCAACATACACACAAAAAAGTACAAGAGGCAGTACTGATGGCTAGGGACCTAATCAAAATGAATATTAGTAATATGTCAGAACGACAGTTCAGAATGACAGTTATCAAGGTGCTAGCTGGGCTCCAAAAAAACGTGGAAGATATGAGAGAATGCTTTTCTGCAGAAATAAAATCCCTTTCTGGAGAAATAAAATAACTAAAATCTAACAAAGTTGAAATTTTAAAAAAGCTATTAATGAGATGCAGTAAAAAATGGAGGCTCTTACTGCTAGGATAAATGAGACAGAAGAGAGAATTAGTGATATAGAAGACCAAGTGATAGAGAATAAAGAAGCTGAGCAAAAGAGAGACAAACAACTACTACACCATGAGGCAAGAATTTGAAGGATAATTGATACCATAAGACAAAACAATATTAGAATAATTGGGATCCCAGAAGAAGAAGAAAGAGAGAGGAGCAGAAGGTGAATTGGGGCCAATTATAGTAGATAATTTCCCTAATATGGCAAAGGGAACAAGCATCAAAATCCAGGAAGCACAGAGAAGCCCCCTCAAAATCACTAAAAATAGGTCCACACCCCATTATCCAATAGTAAAACTTACAAGTCCTAGTGACAAAAAGAAAATCCTGAACGCAGCTTGGGACAAGAAGTCTATAACATACAAATATAAGATTGGCAGCAGACTTATCCATAGAGTCCTGGCAGGCCAGAAAGAACTGGCATGACATATTCAGAGCACTAAACGAGAAAAATAATGCAGCCAAGAATACTATCCAACTAGGCTGTCATTCAAAATAGAAGGAGAGATAAAAAGCTTCCAGGACTAACAAAAACTAAAAGAATTTGCAAACACCAAACCAGCCCAACAGGAAATATTTAAAGGGTCCTCTAAGCAAAGAGAGAACCTAAAAGTAACAGACCAGAAACAAACAGAGACAATATACATTAATTGTCACCTTACAGGTAATACAATGGTACTAAATTCATATCTTTCAACAGTTACCCTGAATGTAAATGGGCTAAATGCCCTTATCAAAAGATACAGTGTATCAGAATGCATAAAAAGAAAAAAAAAAAAACATCGATATGCTTTCTACAAGAAACTCATTTTATACCCAAAGACACCTCCAAATTTAAAGTGAGGGAGTCAAAGACAGTTTACCATGTTAATGGACATCAAAACAAAGCTGGGATGGAAATCCTTTTATCAGATGAGTTAGATTTTAAGCCAAAGACTATAATAAGAGATGAGGAAGGACACTATATCATACTTAAAAGGACTGTGCAACAAGAAGATCTAACAATTTTAAATATCTATGCCCCTAACATGGGAGCAGCCAATTATGTAAACCAATTAATAATAAAACCAAAGAAACACATTGACAATAATACAATAATAGTAGGAGATTTTAACATCCTCCTCACTGAAATGGACAGATCATCCAAGCAAAAGATCAACAAGGAAATAAAGGCTTTAAATGATACCCTGAACCTGATGGACATCACAGATACATTCAGAACATTCCATCCCAAAGCAACAGAATACACATTCTTCTCTAGAGCACATAAGACATTTCCCAGAACATATCACATCCTGGGTCACAAATCAGGTCCCAACCAGCACCAAAAGATTGAGATCATTCCCTGAATATTTTCAGACCACAGTGCTTTGAAACTTAAACTCAATCACAAGAGGAAAGTTGGAAAGAACTCAAGTATATGGAGGCTAAAGAGCATCCTAATAAAGAATTAACAGGTCAACCAGGAAATTAAAGAAGAATTTAAAAAATTCATGGAAACAAATGAAAAAGAAAACACAACTGTCAAAATCTTTGGGACACAGCAAAGGCAATACTAAGAGGAAAGTATATAGCAATACAAGTCCTTCTAAAGAAAAAAGAAAGGTCTCAATTATACAACACCTAAAGGAGCTGGAGAAATAACAGTAAAGAAAGCCTAAACCCAGCAGGAGAAGAGAAATCATAAAGATCAGAGCAGAAATCAATGAAAGAGAAACCAAAAGAATAGTAGAACAAATCACCAAAACTAGAAACTGATTCCTTGAAAGAATTAATAAGGTTGATAAATCCCTGGCCAGTCTTATCAAAAAGAAAAGAGAAAGGACCCCAATTAATAAAATCAAGAATGAAAGAGGAGTGTTCACAACCAACACCAAAGAAATACAATTATAAGAGCATATAATGAGCAACCATGTGCCAGCAAATTTGACAATCTGGAAAAAATGAATGCATTCCTAGAGACATATAAACAATCAAAACTGATGCAGGAAGAAACAGAAAACCTGAACAGACCCATAACCAGTAAGGACATTGAAGCAGTCATCAAAAATCTCCCAAAAGACAAGATCCCAGGGCCAGATGGCTTCCGAGGGGTATTCTACCAAACATATAAAGAAGAATTAATATCTATTCTCCTGAAACTGTTCCAAAAAATAGAAATGGAAAGAAAACTTCCAAACCCATTTTATGAAGCCAGTATTATCTTGATCCCAAAACCAGACAGACCTCATCAAAAAGGAGATTTACAAACCAATATCCTTGATGAACTTGGATGCAAAAATTCTTACCAAAATACTAGCCAATAGGATCCAACAGTACATTAATAGGATTATTCACCACAACCAAGTGGGATTTATTCCTGGGCTTCAAGGTTGGTTCAATATCCACAAATCAATCAGTGTGACACAATACATTTATAAAAGAAAGCACAAGAACCATATGATACTCTCAATAGATGCTGAAAAAGTATTTGACAAAGTATAGCATCCTTTCTTGATCAAAGATCAAACTCAAACTTGATCAAAACTCTTTACAGTGTCGGGATAGAGGATACATACCTCAATATCATCAAAGCCATCTATGAAAAACCCACAGTGAACCATATGATACTCTCAATAGATGCTGAAAAAGCATTTGACAAAGTAAAGCATCTTTTCTTGATCAAAGCCCTTCAAGGGAGAGAGGGTACATACATCAATATCATCAAAGCCTTCTATGAAAAACCCCACTGTGAATATCATTCTCAATGGGGAAAAACTGAGAGCTTTTTTCCTAAGGTCAGGAACATGGCGGGGATGTCCACTATCACCACTGATATTCAACATAGTACTAGAAGTCCTACCCTCAGCAATCACACATCAAAAAGAAATAAAGGGAATCTGAATCGGCAAAGAATAAGTCAAACTCTCACTCTGCAGGAGATCTGATACTTTATGTGGAAAACCCAAAAGACTCCACTCCAAAACTGCTAGAACTCATACAGGAATTCAGTAAAGTGTCAGGATACAAAATCAATGCAATCAGTTACATTTCTATACACCAACAGCAAGACAGAAGAAAGAGAAATTAAGGAGTCAATCCCATTTACAATTACACCTGAAACCATAAGATATCTAAGAATAAACCTAACCAAAGAGGCAAAGAATCTGTACTCAGTAGACTATAATGTACTCATAAAAGAAATTGAGGAAGACACAAAGAAATGGAAAAATGTTCCATGCTCATGGATTGGAAGAACAAATATTGTGAAAGTGTCTATGCTACCTAAAGCAATCTACACATTTAATGCAATCCTTATCAGAATACCATCCATTTTTTCAAAGAAATGAAACAAATAATCCTAAAATTTATATGGAACCAGAAAAGACCCTGAATAGCTAGAGGAATGTTAAAAAAGAAACCCAATGATGCTGGCATCACGATTCCAGACTTCAAGCTCTATTACAAAGCTGTCATCAACAAGACAGTAGGAGAGGTGCCTGGGTGGCTCAGTGGGTTAAAGCCTCTGCCTTCGGCTCAGGTCATGATCTCAGGGTCCTGGGATCAAGCCCTGCATCAGACTCTCTGCTCCACAAGGAGCCTGCTTCCTCCTCTCTTTCTGCCTGCCTCTCTGCCTATGTATGATCTTTCTCTGTCAAATAAATTTTAAAAAAGCTTAAAAAAAAAGCTTATAAAAAAAAAAGACAGTATGGTACTCACACAAAAATGGACACAGATAAGTGGAACAAAATAGAGAGCCCAGATATGGACTTTCAACTCTATGGTCAACTGACTTTGACAAAACAGGAAAGAGTGTCCAATGGGATAAAAGACAGTTTCTTCAACAAATGGTGTGGAAGAATTAGACAGCCACATATAGAAGAATGAAACTGGACCATTTCCTTACAGGACACACAAAAATAGACTCAAAATGGATGGAAGACTTCAATGTGAGACAGGAATCCATCAAAATCCTTGAGGAGAACACAGGAAGCAACCTCTTCGTCTTCATACACAGCAACTTCTTCCTAGAAACATCACCAAAGCAAGGAAAGGAAGGGCAAAAATAAGTTGGACTTATTGGACTTATTGGCAAAAATAAGTTGGGACTTCATCAAGATCAAAACCTTTTGCACAGCAAAGGAAATAGTCAACAAAACCAAAAGACAACTGACAGAAATGGAGAAGATACTTTCAAACAACATATCAGATAAAGAGCTAGTACCTCATATCTACAAAGAACTTTTCAAATCCAACACCCAAAAAAACAAATAATCCAACCAAGAAATGGGCAGAAGACATGAACAGACATTTCTGCAAAGAACACATCCAAATGTCCAATAGACACATGAAATAATGCTCAAAATCACTCACCATCAGGGAAATACAAATCAAAACCACAGAGAGATACTGCTCATACCAGTCACAGTGGCTAAAATTAACAAGTTAGGAAAGGACAGATGTTGGCAAGGATGTGGAGAAAGAGGAAACTCCTACACTGTTGGTGGGACTGGAAGCTGGTGTGGCCACTCTGGAAAACAGTATGGAGGTTCTTCAAAAAGTTGAAAATAGAGTTACCCTAGGACCCAGCAATCGCACTACTGGATATTTAACCTAAAGATACAAATGTAGTGATCTGAAGAGGCACGTGCACCCCAATGTTTATAGCAGCAATGTCCACAATAGCCAAACTATGGAAAGAACCTAGATGCCCATCAACAGATAAATGGTAAAGAAGATGTGGTATATACATTCAGTGGAATACTATACAACCATCAAAACCCCCAAAATGCTGCCATTTGCAACAACGTGGATGAAGCTAGAGGACATTGTACTAAGTGAAACAAGTCAATAAAAGAAAGACAATTATCACATGATCTCTCTGATATGAGGAATTTGAGAGGCAGTGTGGGGTTTGTTGGGGTAGCGGGGGAAAAAAAATAAACAAGATGGGCGGAAGGGAGACATACAATAAGAGACTCTTAATCTGAGAAAACAAACTAAGGTTTGCTGGGTGGGTGGAGGGTTAGGGATAGAGTGGTTTGGTGGTGAGTGCTGTGAAATGTGTAAGCCTGGTGATTCACAGACCTGTACCCCTGGGGCAAATAATACATTATATGTTAAAAAAAAATAATCAGGACCAGAAACTGAAAATGCAGAGTTAAACTCTGGTCTCCCATTACTGTTAGAATACCATATAGACAAGACTATTTTGGTTGAATTTGGCTTTTTTATTCCATTGACATTTAGGAAATGAACTCTGAGGTGTTATTTCTACTATCACATTTACTGTTGTATTTCCTCAATGAATAACAAAAAGGATAAATGTTAATAGCAGGTTTAGAACTATCCCTAGTTGTATAAAAGTGACTAAAATCCATTTCACAGGAAGAATGAATTCCCTTTTTATAACCTGTAACTCAGAAATTATAACTTACACCTTGGAAACCAATATACTTAAACATAATATTTGTATACTATAGTAGTTTGCTAATACAGAGTGGTTTTACATGGAAAAACTTTCTATGTTTGTGTATAGATAATGTTTATATGTGTGTGTTATTAATGTTAGATGACTTTATAATTGGTAGATCTTAGTCTGAGGAATTCTTATCTTTGCAAGTAATACCTAGTTTAGGCAGACTAAGGTATTTTATTTTTATGCTCTCTAGAAAATCTAAAAAGTAATCTTTTTTGAGCTGGAGAGGGTCATAAGGAAAGGGAGCGAGAATCCTAAGCAGGCTTATGCCCAGAATGGAGCCTGATATGGGACTAGATCTCACAACCCTGAGATCATGACCTGAGCCAAAATCAAGAGTGAAATGCTTAACTGACTGAGTCACCAAGCCCCCCCCCCATCCTAAATATATGAAAGTACAGTCTTGGTCTCATTTCAGATTTAAGAGCCCAGCTGAAGATCAGCAGCATATATTCAGGTAAGAGCAAAACAGTTGATAGCAGAGAGGGCAGAGTTAAGGAAAATATATAGTTCAAGCTGTTATAAGTAGGGCCGCGCTGAATGATGACGTTAGTGGTGGCGGACACAGAATGAGGGATTAAGGTCAGAATGAACTTGGATCCAGGTGTCAACATCATCAGGGAGATGCTGAAAACAGATGAGGATACTCACTGTAGAATTCACAAATCAGAGAGAGCCCATCAAACAGAAGTAGAAGTGGTGTCACTTCCTAAGAGGACTTTGTCTTCACTTTTTCCCTCAGGTTTTCATTGAAATAAAACACTTAAAAAAAAAAAAAAAGAAATACCAAGAAATATGTAGTATTTTAAGGGAGACAGCAGCACCAATGTTATTTTAAGTGCTGTTATTTTGTGTCACTGAAAACCACTTGTGCATCTTAAATCTGAGGAATCATTGAATCCTTAGGTAATGGAATAAATAGATAAAATAATTAGTAAAAACCTGGAAGAGTCAATCAATGTGGCCAATTTTACATGTTTTCAAGATTGCCTAAAAAAGATAAAAGCAGCATGCAATCTGGAAGTTATAGATTCTTCAGTTAGATTTCATTTAGAATGCCCCACATTGACATCCTGACTCTATATGAATCTCTGACCTTAAACTTTCCCCAATTGTTTTATGCCACAGTTTACCAGAAAAGCCATAACATGAATTTCCTCTGAATTTATAAGCTGACATTTCTCATTAATGAATTTACTTATATAAGGGAATTTATGAATTACTTATAAATGAATACATTTCACATATATTCATAGAGTGGTACCATATACCAGATAACATTCTGTGTTTTTCAGACATAATAAAAGAACACCAAAATCATAATAAATAAATATATTTCTCCCCATACATTATGTATGAAGTCCTTGAAAACTAAACACTTGTTTTTAAATATGTATTGTCTTTTAAAATGTATTTATGTGATTATCTAGTTAGTGGGGTTAAAAAAACATTTAAATCACATGTATTTCTATTTTTGCTAATTTAAGTTGTTATATTTTCAGTTTTCTTACTTCTGAGATGCAATAAAATTATGCTAATATTTCATAAATTACTATGAAATGTAAATAATAAATGAAATAAATAAATATCACTTAAGATGATATTAAATTAAGAAGAAAACCAAATTTTAACAAAAACTTTTTATTTTGAGTGGTGTACCAAGTTACTTTATAAATGTGGTGGTTTTAAACAAGTAACTAAGACAAAACAAAAGAAGTGGGAATTGGAAGTATGATGATGAATATGATATAAATGAAATTTATTAGACTTATATGTTAATATATTACCCAGTAAGCTGTATTTTATGAACCTCCAAATAGTATCATGAAGCATCAAAAATATTACTTTTCTCTTTTTCAAAGAAAGCAAAGAGAATACTTCAAAAGACGAAGACTGCATTTTCCAGAACAAAGCCAAAATAATATTCACATATGCAAAATGATTAATTTTGTTGATAAAAGCAAGAATATGCCCCAGGACAGAGACATCATTCAAAGTTGTCCCACATGTAACCCAAACATTCCCATGTCAACTATTTTTGAGGAGTTAGTAAAAGCATATATAACATTAATGAAAATATTCTCACAGTGAAAGCAGAATAAACTATCAACAAAATTCTCTCAAATAACAGTTACACTTCATATAATATTAATGCACCTAATGTGGAAAAGCAATTATATATGTTTGCTAGAAGATTGTTTAATTTGCATTTAGACAAAACACTGGATTTAAGAGAGTATAAATTAGCCTTTGCCATATGAGTAGTTCATATAAAAAGCAAATGTGCTTAGACTTTTCCCCCCAAAATTCAATGCTAGTCATAGAAGAGATTTTTAAAAATTTGCTTTGCGATTATTCTGTGGACCATTATTTATTTATCTATCTATCTATTTATTTATTTATTTGTCAGAGAGAAAGAGATCACAAGTAGGCAGAGAGGCAGGCAGAGGGTCAGGGAGAGGGAGAGGGGGAAGCTCCCTACTGAACAGGAAGCCTGATCCTGGGCTTTATTCCAGGACCCTGAGATCATGACCTGAGCCTAAGGCAGAGGCTTAACCCACTGAGCCACTATGTGGACTATGAAATAATTAATCCTTATGGAGTACAATGTCTATGCATAGCAAGGGGTGGGTGGTCTAAAATGCAAATATATATTTGCTTTAGTAACAGAAAAATAGTCTTCTGAGAGCAATGTTCTTGCTACTTACTCAATTTGAAAAAAATAATAATAAAAATAAATAATGTGGGCACTTCACAATCACTGAGTTTTTAGCATGTTTTCCTAAGAAATCAGAATTGAGTAAAAGAAACTACTTTCACATAATGAAGTATAGTAATTGTTAAGTAGAATAGTTTTCACATGAATTGCTGAAATAAGAAATTAAAAATATTTATTTAAGAAGCAGATAATGCCAGAACAGACTTTTTAACGATTAGTGTTGTTGTTGTTTTCCAAGCAATATGTCTAAAAGGTATTAATAGAATCCTGAATGAACCGAAACTTTGCCTTCATGGTGAAAATATCATGATTGTTTAAGATAATCTATGAAGAGTGCACCAAACAGATGAAGGTTTTCATATTACCTAACACCTGATGTTTACTTGTTTTTATTTTTCAGATAAAGTATATAATGACATGTTATTGGGCATAATTTGAAACCATGTTCAAATATTACAAAAAATGTGCAGAAAAGTATTTGAGGGCTGAATGCATCCAGAGAATAATGAGGAATATACAAATTTCAAAGAAATTATCAATCTTGCAGTAGTATGTTCACTGGGGTCTAGCATCTGTTGGAACACAGAAAACATACTTTATTGGGAAGCCTCACCATGTTTAAGAGCCAAAACTCTCATAGATACTAGCTACTTGCTGCTTTGCCTGATAACCTCATATTGTGTTGACATTTTATATTTCTGTTAAAGAGTATATAAGATATGTAGTAGGTTAGATGGTGATAAGTAGTATGGAAGAAAAATGAGATGTTAGGTGGGGAGTAGAAATATGGTAGCAGTTATATTGCATATAGTGGAAAGGTTTGCCTCTTTGGGAAGGAGAATTTAAGTAAATATTTGAAGGAAATGGGGGAGAAAGTCATATGGCTATCGCAGAATAAGTTAGTGCTACAGTCAACACATATGGTTTCATGATTGACTAAATATTTGATGCTGCCCACTTTCATAATATAAAAGCCTAACTCCTGCAGTAAATGATGTTCTTCCTCATACATGGTAGAGATTATGAAGAGTCAATAGAGTACTTTGGTTCAAATCCCGTTTTCAAGTCAACAACTGGTCTAAGATATAGACATAACATCTCACTACCTGAATTTGAGTTCCCTCATACAAAATTTTAGATAAAAGTAGCACTTAACTTACAGTTTACTATGTGACCAAATGAGAATATGTAAAATTTATAGAGTTTTACATGCCATAAAATTTAATTATAGGTATGCTCATCTAATGTTGATGATTTTAAATATCAGTTTTATGTTGAAATCAAATTTCTATAATATTTCTAAAATTATATAATATATAAATATATAATATTTATATAATAAAAATCTATCCATTTAGTTATTTTTCCCTGCCAATTTCCTTCTGTCTCTCAGTGAATTGCCTTAATGATATGAAAAAAATGTTTTATTTGACCTACCAAACAAAGATCCATGAGTAGCTGAAGTGCTTGCTGAAAGAATATGAAATATGGAATGGGTAAAGTGGAAGAAGGTAGTTATGTTTATTGGCTATGCCCAGGTGACCAGTTGCTATCAGAATTTATTTTTTGTTATGAATATGTATTCATATTTTTATAATGTAAAGGTACATTATAAAATGTATCTTTGTTTACTTCCCTTTCTTGAATCACCTGATTGTCTAACATAAGTTGTACTACTAATCATTAACTTTATAGCACATATTTAAGTTAGAGGATCTGCACAATTACCTACAACCACCAGAAACATGGACTAGTTTCCCCCTTAGAGCCTCTGGAAGGAACCAAACTTGTTGACACCTTGATTCCAGCAAAATCCTTGTGCATATACATTTCTGCTGTTCTAAGCCACCCAGTGCATGGCACATATTGTGGCAGCCCTTGGAAACTAATACAAATATGAATAGATAGTTTGCCTGAGGATATTGCCCTTTTATAAGCAATTTGAAAGTGAACCTGTAAAATATCAAAGTTGCCACAATTTCACATTACTGATACAAATCAAGTCCTGAGTTTTTCTTCATTACAAGATATTTTAGTTAATTCACACAGAATAATATTACCTGGTCCTTGTAGCCATGATTATTTATCAAGAATTTTTGCGTAAAGTCTTTGCATCCTATATTATTTCAAAAATCCCTCACTTTGCAAATGGAGATTTTGATACACTGTTTTGAAATGTATATAAAGAAGCAAATGCATGACTTCTTTAAAAGCAAAGCCAAATCAAATGAACAAACAAAACACGAAATGCAGACTTTACTGTAGCAGTGATTTCAAATGTTAGAATGTATTCAAATAACCACCAGGATGTGTTAAAACCAGATTGCTTGTCCTCGATTTCAGTATTTTAGTCAGTGGAACTTAGGTTGGGACCCAAGAATTTATTTATATCAAGTTCTCAGGTGATTCTGATACTGTTAAAGATCTACAGTTTGAAAAAAATAAATAAAAATAAAAATAAAAAACTAAATAAATAAATAATTAGGTGAGGCAACCCATTAGAAAGAAAGAAAGAAAGAAAGAAAGAAAGAAAGGAAGGAAGGAAGGAAGGAAGGAAGGAAGGAAGGAAGGAAGAAAGAAAGAAAGAAAGAAAGAAAGAAAGAAAGAAAGAAAATTACTAGCTTAAAAAAACCCCGTATGTTATTAACATCATCAGGCATGGTTCAATATCTTAAAACAAATAATTAAAATAGCTCACATTTTATATGACTTATTTTTAGTATTCTAATATTTCTGACTAATAAAATAATAAATAACCTGAGTTTTATATTATTTTAAACCTCTCCGTCCTCTCAGAGTCTTGGTAAAATTTGTGGTTTATTGTTCTATGGTAATGATTATTGTCTCAACTTCAGTAACTCTAGTTCTACATCACCCTTTCTTCCAACAAGACACCTGTAACAACTTTCTAAAGGTTTCTTTGCTTCCAGTTTCCTCCATTCCCAGTGATCCTTCTAAAAATATACATGAAATTTTGTTCATATAAGCCTTTGCATAAGCATGTCAATGACTTTGCCATTGAACTTGAACTCAGAATTCAGACAACATAGCTGACAAAATCCTATTTCAGCTGTTCCTTTTCTTTTTCTTGTGGCCTTATGATTTTCCTTTCTGGTCCACCACTAGAAATGTATTCTGTAGCCATTCTGATTTTTTTTTTTTTTAAGACAAAACAGACTTTATTTATTTATTTGGTGGGACTCCTATTTTATTACTAATAGTTTTTTTATTTTATTTTATTTTATTTCTTTTAAGTGTTCCAAAATCCATTTTTTCATTTTAACAATCAATAAACTGTCATTTTTTACTCCTACCAGGCTATCTCTTGCCTTCCAGGTCTTGGCATACACAGTTCCCTCTAGTTCTCCATAATACAAGAATTTGGTTTAACTTCAACACTACTAAGAAATCATCTCTGACAAAACCTTCTTCTCATATGCAATTCAGATAAGCAGATATATGCTTTTATCTCACAGAATGTTGCTTTAGCACATTTTGTGATAGGTTTTATTGGATGCTCTTGTTTTTTGGCCCTAGGTAAAGTAAAAGGATGATGGCCAATTTAAGTCTATATTTTTCACCATGTTGTCATGAATGCTTCCCACAATGAACTTCACAGACCAGTGTGCTAAAGTATATTTGTTAAATCAGTGTAGTAATTAATTTATTTATAAATAAACTTGGAACTCACCTAGTTGGTACTCATATTAAAAGTTTTAGAAACAGGATCTTTTATAAATATTAACGAAATTTGAAATACATGAATGCTTTACAGACCACACGTCTTCAAGTAATATTTAAAAAAATAGTACCAAAACAAAAATGAAGAGAAATGTAAACCGTAATCACCTTTTAAAATCAATTTTCAGGGGCGCTTGGGTGGCTCAGTGGGTTAAGCCTCTGCCTTCACCTCAAGTCATGATCCCAGGGTCCTGGGATCAAGCTCCACATGGGGCTCTCTCCTTGGCAGGGAGCCTGCTTCTTCCTCTCTCTTTCTCTGCCTGCCTCTCTGCCTACTTGTGATCTCTCTGTCAAATAAATAAATAAAATCTTTAAAAAGAAAAAAAGCAGTTTTCAGAAAGCTGAAATCTAAATACATACCTCAGCGTATGCTCTTATCACGTTCATTTACAAAGCCTTATCTTTAGTTTGATGAGGAAATGAAGAATATTGTCAACATAAAGAATATGGATCTTGATATTGTCTGTAATCATATTGTAGCATCTACTGCATCCTGTATATAAATGGACCTATATGGATTAACATAGATTTTAGAACTTCTAGAATAACAAAGAATTTCTTGAGGGTAGGTGTGGTGTGTATCTGCCGATGTATGGCATGTGTACACGGTGTGCAGATGAAGGCTGTGTGAGACATGAATGGGCCTTGTGAATATTTTTCAATGTAAATGTACACCAAACCATCAAATTGTACAACATAAATAGATACACATTTTAGTTGTAAACAATACCTCAGTAAAGTTAAAAGAAAATGGTTATATCCTATGTTATGGCCAAAACCAGATCTCAACAACCTGGCTAGTCATGCTCCTGACTAGGTAGACAACTGAACTGACCTTTTGACAGTTCTGCTTCTATGCCACTGTGATCTATGTGACTTCCGTCACAACTGATTCCAGTTGTTTGGTCCCAATGAAGCAACGGCCTCTTCGTTTATTTCACATTTATTTTTTTAATAGTTTGAACTGATCTTAACAGTGCTTTATCAGAATAAATTTGCACTGAAATTGATTAATCTATACTGATTAATGATGCCTGTAAATTAATGGTACTTTATTTAAAAGTGAAAATGCTAGGTTAGTAGTAGAATTGTTTTTTAATCTATTGGTCCTACGCCCTCTGCTCTTTTCTTTCTCTCCTGCTCCCTCTTCCTCTCCTTCTACTTCTCTTCCCTCTCTTCTTCCTTGCCCTCTTCCGCACATATTTCCTTTCATCATTTCTTTGTCAAAATTTAGTCATTTGAGAAAAATCTCATATCTTATAAATATTAACATACTTAATTAAAATTGATTCTATTTTCTCATACCTATAGGTCCATTTTATTTTATTTATTTTTAAAAGAATTTTTATTTATTTATTTGACAGAGAGAAAGAGAGAGAGAGAGAGAGAGCGCAAGCAGGCAGAGTAGCAGGGTAGACGGAGAAGCACACTCCCTGCTAAGCAAGGAGCCAGATGTGGGGTTTGATCCCAGGATCCTGGGAACATGACCTGAGCCAAGGGCAGTGCTCAGCCAACTGAGCCATGCAGGTGCCCTGTAAGTCCATTTTAGAAATACCTACTAACATAAAAACTGTTAGAAAATCATATAATATTACATAAGTTCTATAGTCTTAAGATTATAGTTAAAACAGAATTCTATCTAGAAATGACTATTCCGTAGTTTTCAAAATATCAGCTTGTATCAATGATCCAATAAAATTAGACACAATTCATACCTAGGTTTTACAAATATTAAAATGTTTACCTAGCAGTTTATTATAAGAGTTAAAATAATTATATAACCATTTATTGCTTAGTGCCTACTATTAGTCAATCAATTAATGAATTTGACAGTTATTTAGAGAGTGCTCACTATATGCTTGGCAACATTATGGTTGTTGTATATGGTAGTGCTACATTCTAGTAGTGAGAAGTAAGCAATAGAAATCAATCAAACAAAAATGAATTTGCATAAATATAACTGTATGCAGGGTCTATTCTAGGTCATATAGTCAAGGATGGCTTCTCTGAAAAGGTAATACTGGATTTTCGATCTGACTTATATGGAGAAGCAGTTATGTGAAGTCCTTTGGCAAAAGTGTTTAAGGCATTGGTCAAAAGTAATGGCAATTAATAAAACAAGGTTCAATGGACAGGAAAAAAAAAAAAGGACAAGGAGGCTAAAACCTGATAAAAGAGAATGACAGACACAGATGAAGTTGGATACATAGGTATGCCTCTGCGTATGAAGGGAATTCTTCATCAAGAAAGAAAAATCTGGATTTCATTCTAATTGCATAGGGAAAGTACTGGAGTGCTTTAAGTACAGAAATGATATGAAATGATTTAAGATTATTTTTCTTTTAAGTTCTCTCCAGTTGCTATAAATTGAGACTAGAGTATAAAAGGGAGAAAAAGAAGTAGAATCAAAGATTGGATACCCTGTGGAATTCTGTTGTAAGTATCCAGAAGAGATAAAATGTTGCATTGCAGGTAAACATAATAGGCTAGTTCCATTCTGCTATTATTATGTAAATATTAGGGTAATACTCATGATAAAATATAGTAAGTTATATTTCTAATCTGATATGATTATATAGAGAGTTATATACTATATAAAAAACTATATAGTTCTAAATTGTATAGTTCTAAAACAAAGGATATTAATTTACTAACTTGGCTTTTCTTTCCCTAGAGACTCAGGAATCTGCCACAATATGGTCTTTTGGCCTTTCTAGGGAATTAGGTAATACCATACAATATGGAATCTTCTTTTTCCGTTTTAAATATTTTATTTATTTGAGGGAGAGAGAGTGAGCATGAGAAAACACACACACACGAGAGAGCACAAGTGGTGGAGAAGGAGGAGCAGGCTGTCCATCAAGCAGGGAGCCTGATGTGAGATTTGAACCAGGACCTGGGATCATGACCTAAGCCGAAGGAAGCCACTTAACTGACTGAGCCACCCAAGTACCCCAGAATCTTCTTTTTTTCAATCCAGATAAATAACTAGCCCTAGGAAGTTTTAAAAATTATTAATCATTAATTAATTAATAAGTTTAGCAGTATTAATAACCAACATGTATTTTTGGAAAGAAATGACTTAAAATTGTTTTTCTTTTTGGAAAATGAATCTCTTGGCCTGTAAATGTGTGAAAAGAGGATTTTTGAGTGGTGGAATAGTACAGGACAAATAAATAATTTGAGTAAGATTTCATTTTAACCTTTCTATTATAAATAAGAAATACTCATACACACTCCTATATACCATCAATAGGCAAACAGAATAGTTGTCCATATTTTAAAGAGGAAAAATAGAGATGTACTATTATTGTAACATAGTATTATATCCCTCTTGTAATCAATCTCTCCTTTTTATCAGTTCTTCCATAATCAGCTTTGGTATTTATCCATTTCCAGTATCGAAATCACTATGCTATTTCAGGCCCTTATCACCTAATTCCTGGATTACTAGAAATGACTTCACCTTTAGATTTTCTGACCTCAATCTTGTACTCCCCCAAATCATCTTGTATGCCCTTGCAGATTAATTTTCTTAAAACGCTATTTGCCAGACCTTTGGCCAAAAGTGCTTAAATAAATCTTGATATGAAATAAAATTTTCATTATTTACTTTCTAAAAACCTCTTGTGAAATTGAATTGCCAAAGGGTTTTTTCCTAAACCTTTGGGTTAATGCCCCACATTCAGTGAGCTGGTCCTCAGCCTGCTTAAATATCATTGTCTTGCAGACAATGGAAAGAACACAATTGGGAAGGAGAACACACAAATCCCAATTCTAGGCTTAATTATGTTCCTTTCTAGACTTGTGACCTTAGCCAAATTATATCAGCTTTCTATAAATGAATTATTTGTGCACATATTTACTTTGTTTACTACAATGTTTATAATATGAGAGGAGCACAGGATTTAATGTCACTGGATATGAGCTGGGACTCTAATACATTACTCATATCATTTATAATCTATGACTTTCTTAGTTACCTAATCTCTATAATTTTAATTTTTGTGTCTTTAAAATAGGCCAGGGGCACCTTTGTAGCTCAGTCGGTTAAGCATCCAACTCTTTATTTCAGCTCAGAACATGATCTCAGGGTTGTGAGAGGAAAAAAGGAGGGAATAGGGAGAGCATTTTCTTAGAAATTAGTGACGACTGTTGACAGCGGGACTTTAATCTCGGGAATTCTAGAACATTATGTAGAACATGTGTTACTACTATCCCATCTGAGGTCTGAGGGAGCATTTTTTTTTTTTTCTAATTCACCAATTTCTCCAATCATTAGTTGAGGCTACAGCTCTGGAGAATTAATTCTCTGGCACTTCTTACCCATACAGATGAAGAGATTCTGGAGAGCAAAATGTCCTCAAGCAAATAGGTGAAGTTATTGGCAGTCTTATCTGCATATTCTCTTATAATCATAAAAGTCCCCCAAAGATGCCCATGTCCTAATTCCCACTGCCTGTGAATAGGTTAGTTTAGATTATATGGCAGAAGGGACTTAGCAGGTGTAATTAATTTTATGGAGATTAAAATAGATGATCTCAGATTATCTAGTTGGGTTCAATATAAACACAGGATCCTTTGAAAAGCAGAGAAAATTCTCAGGCTGGGACCTGGAGAGGAGGGCAGAGACATTAAAATGTGAGAAATCAGTTAGCATTACCTGTGTTGAAGATAAATGGACCCATGAACCAAGGAATGCAGGAGATATTAAGGAGCTGAGAGAGGCTCCTGAGCAACAGTCAGCAGGGAACAGGGACCGCAGTCCTATCACCGCAGGAACTGGGTTTTGGCATCAATCTAAAAGGAAGGAGGATATGCTTTTCTAGGGCTTTCGGAAGAGACGCCACGGTGGCCAATGTTTTTAAATTAGCCATGGAATACATGAAGCAGAGAAATCATTTGCACTCACCTGAATGGATAGGTGAGCAGCGAGATAACTGGGTTGTTTGAAGCTGCTCAACTTGTGGAAATACGGAAACAAGAGAGAGCGAATACAAAGGGAGCACTATCAGCCACTAGATACAGAAAGTAAAGACATTCACCTCAAATTATTCATTCCATCTATGCGATCTTTTTCCTTCCTTTCCAATAGCAGAACTGTAGGAACTGTTTAGTCTCTCTTAAATTCCAATGTTGAAATAGTCCTCTAAACTCAAACTACATTTACAATAACAGCTATACAATTTAGAATTTGACCATGTTCTCTGTTGAATATTTATGTGTTTCTGAACTGAAATGTGGTCTTCTCAGTAAAATTATGTATTCCTCCTGAGCAAGGACACTCCCCAAAAGGACTCTCTTTATGTACCTCAAGAAGATACAAAAGGGCATCTTTAAACTACGGGAAAGAATAAATGAAATACCTATAAAGGCAGTGCTGGGTTACTGGTAGCAAAGTGTTCATTTGGTTCATTTTTTTTATTGTGATCATTGAAAGTAGCCTGTATGTGAAGAAATCTAAAATCACTCTCCTGGATCTCCCTTCCTTGTATTTTTGCTTTATTTTTCATTTTCTTTGTGATTTCCTATCGCAACCCAGTTCCATCTGTTCAATCCTGACCTAGCCTATTATCTCTTCTCATACTGTTGATTCACCAAACTTTCTTTCCCTCCTGTTCACATTTTTTTTCAGACCAGGCATGATTTTTTTCTAACACCACACCAAGAATGACTGTCTCTGACTCCTCTTTAAAAGCAATGGATACTCAAAAAATAGGGATAGTTTTCATTTGGTGTGAGTATTTCGATTCCAATTTTGGCATAACAAAAGGTTATTTGGAGACTATTCTAGAGAGAATTATGATTATAGTTATTTAACTCATGGCTTATATTTGTTTGTGGTTGTATGTTGTTACTATAATAATGGAAGTAGCAAAAGGAAGAATGCATGAAAGAATGAAACTAATAACAACAATATAGAAAATTGAATATTTAAACTTAATGATCACTGAAAGTATGTATTAAAAGTATTATTATAAAATATTTATGATTCACATAAAATGACAGCAGGATAATCTTTACTTCATAAATAACATTAGCTTCACTATTATCTAAGAGTCTTTACATACTAATAAAAATAAAGTTACAGTTAATTCAGAAAAGATCCTCTAAATTATAAATTAATATGGGATGAAACTTTTCCTTTCAACATCTTTTTATTCCCTTACTTGCCATAATCTACTGTTATACTAGATCACCTGCTTCAGGAGCTGAGTGTACAGGGGTTGGTGGTACAAGAAATCTAGGTCTTTGCTGTTTACCTCTCTTGGTGTGAAATCCATCCACCCACAAGCCAAAACAAAAGTAAATGGGCCCCCAGTATTCCTGATGACACTGCACCATGATAGAGTCTCTGTCCCATGCCTAGGGGCTGTGAGGAAGAACCGAGCCCCAGTTCCCTGCTGCACGCCTGTGGGCCTTGAATTCAACAACAGGCAGCTGTGGGCAAAATGAAAAAAAAAAAATTTTCCTGCTTCTTCTAGGGAGATAGCCTTCAGTTGGGAATACGGAGCAGAGGGAGGGATGCTTATGTTCTTACCTGTACCTCGCTGGAGCAGAATTTCTGTCTCACTGGAACAGGATAGAGGATAGAGGTATTGATTCAAATTCCACAGACTCTCTTAATTCATACCAAGTTTCCGTAAAGTTTATTGAATAAAATCTTTCTTTATTGCTTATATGCTATTAGGGCTATTTCCAGAGACTTTCAATAGCTGTTTTTATTTTGTTTTGTTTTACTTTTTAAAGATTTTCACCGGTTTCACTGAGAAGCAGGTGTTCTGATCTCCTCCCTCATGCCACCCCACTTTAATCTTGAAATTAAATCGCATTTTCCAGATCTGTTTTATCAGATAATCCGTATCTTAGGGACTATAAGATGTTTCTCCAGGCATGAAATACTATAATTACCTATTTGGATATTGTTTCATGATATGTGATCTTTTGGAGATCTGAAAGGGGAAAAAGTGGTGAACAGCAGGGTTTTACTGCCAAAAATCCATCAAAATCCTCAATATTTGAATGGTGTCATCATTAGAAGCCATGCTAACAACTGTTATTTCTAGGCATTAAGGTGTATACCCCACAGAACTTTAAAGAAAGTTTATGAGTTAAGTGCCTTGGAAGCTCAAACTCGGACTTTCCTTTGATGGGCACTAATGAAGGATGTATGGAAATCTCTCATGACATTTATTCCAGTCATTCTACTCGCCACAAAGTATTTTCACAATTTCCCCAAATGGGTTGAAGTATGATCTCTTCATGGGAGGAGAAAAGGAAGCATCATGGGAATACTACACTTTTAGAATATGGATCAATTTTTCCTGCTATGCCAAGGTCATTGTGAATGTCATCCTCTGAAAGAGCACTACTGTATGTAATATATTTAAGGATTTTTTAAAAGCTGTATCTTCTGTATTTCTGATTTAGATCTGAGTGGTTAGGAAGCTACTTAAAAACAACATTAGCTATTTTATATTACTGATATCTTACTTAGTAAGTTATTAACACTAAATAATTGCTCTAATTGCAGTATATTTTATAAGTGGTACTATTTAACATCTCTTAACTGGCTTAATAAATTTGCTGCCTTTTCCAAGGACAAATTAATCCCATAGAAATGCAGCTCTTGGGGGTGCCTGGGTGGCTCAGTGGGTTAAAGCCTCTGCCTTCGGCTCAGGTCATGATCCCAGGGTCCTGGGATCAAGCCCCACATCAGGCTCTCTGCTCAGCAGGGAGTCTGCTTACTCCTCTCTCTCTGCCTGCCTCTCTGCTTACTTGTGATCTCTGTCTGTCAAATAAATAAATAAAATCTTAAAAAAAAAAAAAAGAAATGCAGCTCTAATAAAAATCCCAGTCAATGTTGATGTAAAAAATTTTGGTAGGAACACATCAGAAGTTAAGTACACTATATATTATACACTCAAAATATCAGAGATATTTCTGATAACATCAGATAAAACTTGTATGAGGCATAAGAAAACCGTGAAAATGTTATTACCATTTATATTATATTAGAAAACTTTTTACACCAATGTCCAAATCACATTTTCACTCCCCTTAGTAACATCTTGTATTTTAACTCAAACCTTAGTAATTACTTGAAGAAAAAATATATATAACAAATTGATTTTGAGAGAAATAGATTTTCCAAACAGAATTCTATGTGAAACAATGGTATATGGAATCTAATTATCCATATTTTACTTGGCAAGAAGAATGAAGCTACAATTTAATGGTTGCAATGTGTTTCATTGTTGTTTTACTCCCATAATGTCAAATATATATGTATCCCATTTTATTCATTCAAAACTATAGCCCAATGGGAGAAGACAATCATATATCTCTAATATTGAATTATAAGTAATAAGAATAGGGCTTTTTTTCTCTTATCTGTGGAAACCAGGATTTAATATATGACAGTATTTGTGTTTTTGTATTTTTAAGAATTTGCTTCTGAGCTAAAATCATAATTTGTCTCTAATTTTATACTTAACAACAATTACTTTAAATGATATAACGCAGTAATCTATAAAAATCATCTCAAAGTCCCTCTATAGTTTACAATAAATATTTAAAATAACTTTTTTAAAAAAAGATTTTATTTATTTATTTGACAGAGAGGGAGATCACAAATAGGCAGGGCAGCAGGCAGAGAGAGAGGGAAGCATGCGGGGCTCAATCCCAGGACCCTGAGATCATGACCTGAGCTGAATGCAGAGGCTTAACCCACTGAGCCACCCAGGTGCCCCTAAAATAACACTTTTATGAGGAAACTCACCTTTCTAATATAACTGCAGTGGTTCACTTAAAGTAGACTAATTTAGGGGCTTCTCCCTCTATCTCTGCCTGCCTCTCTGCCTACTTATAATCTCTGTCAAATAAATAAATAAAATCTTTAAAAAAAAAAAAGGTAGACTAATTTAATTAGTAGAGTGGTAAAGCCCTACTCACTTGTTAAGTATTGTGATTTACGCAAGTGGAAATATAATTTTTTTCTCAGAATGTTATGTCAGCCTCATCATTAGAGGCTCTCATTTTTAATAATGTACAAGATGAAAGTATTTTACAGGGTAAAATAAAATGGAAATAAATTTAAAAATGTGAAGAACAAATAAATAAATAAATACATATATGTCACATAAAATAAAACTTTATTATAGTGGTATTTTATATTTTATTGCTTTGTTTGCATTTTTAAATATATTTTTTTCATAAAAACCTAAGGATTGTTGTCTTTACTTTTAAAGTAAGAGTATTAAAGCAAAGTGTTAAGAGTAGTTTATCTAACATCCAAAGTTCATGTATCAGGGGCCAAATTAGGAACCTAGAAGTTCAGATTTTTAACTTTTTTTTTTCACTGCTCCATGTTGTCTCCCAAGCAGTATCTGGTAAAAAGAGCTAGTGCTGTTTTTATGTGCCAACAACCTTATTGCCACAACTCTAAGACAAAAAATTTATTTGACCGTTTTTTTTTTTTAAGATTTTATTTATATATTTGACAGAGATCACATGTAGGCAGAGTCGGGCAGAGAGAGAGAAAGGAGGAAGCAGGCTTCCTGCTGAGCAGAGAGCCTGATGCAGTGCCAGATCCCAGCACTCTGGGATCATGACTGGAGCCGAAGGCAGAGGCTTTAACCAACTGAGCCACCCAGGCACCCCTATTTGACAGTCTTCATGACAATTTGCTGCAATGTCTTATTTATTATTTTTAAAAACACATTCTTTTTTTAAAAGATTTTTATTTATGTATTTGAGAGAGAGAGCAAGAGAGAACAAGAGAGAGCATGAGAAGGGAGAAGGTCAGAGGGAGCAGACTCCCCTTGGAGCTGGGAGCTGGACGTGGGACTCTATTCTGGGACTCCAGGATCACATCCTGAGCTGAAGGCAGTCAGTTGCTTAACCAACTAGCCACCCAGGAGCCCCTGCAATGTCTTCTTTAAAAGACCTAAGAATTTTGATCATATAAACAGAATCATGTATTTTTCTGTAGAACTAAAAAATTAAAATCATATTATTCTTTGAATTACCTATGTTAACACTTGACGAGAAATGGAATAATAATGTAATATTTTACTTATTTTGTCTATATTATTACAAAATACACTTTGGTCATTTCTTATTCTTATGCAAGTACTCTATTGTGATAGATGAATTGTAAAATTCAGTAGTTTTTTAATCACTGAAATAAGTCTAAATTGTTATTTATATTAGGTTGAAAAAATTAAGGATGAATTAACCTTGAGTCTTCCCTTTTGAAATAATAAATTAAGCATTGGGAAATGGGGAGAAAAAACGTATATGGAATACATTAAGCAAGTGAACTTGAAATGTCAGTATGCTGTTTACCCATCTGGTAATGCGTGTGTGTTTGTGTATGTGCACTTCCCTCAGAAGTGATTATCTCTGTTAGCTCTTGGAACAACAAAAACCAATCACCATTTCAGTTTACTGATACACTTTTGGAAAAACGAAAGTAAAAGAAAACACAGCGAATTTGCTCTTATTTGGAAGTACTCATGACGTGCTTTTTAGTGATTCTTATGTATCAAGCATTAAAACTGACCAACTGGAATTAATTTTCATAATAAAGAATATGAATACAGTAGGGTGGCTTAGTGAAGCAATTTCATATTCTTGAGATCCTGGGAGTTTGAAATATTTTATCAGTTAACTAATAATGAAACTAATAATGATAAACAAGCATCTTTTCAAGGAAATGAACAAGTTTTACAAGAATTAGGTCTTAAATCCTTATTAATTTTGTTCTATTTGTAACTCTTTTTTAAGAAGAATTGTATTTCAATTAAGTAAAATAACTTAGTAATAATAAAATATTTGTATAGTCATATGAAATACAGCTATTTATCAGTAAAAGTGTTTCAGTGAATGGTGGTACATTTAATAGAGCAGTATTTTATTTTATTTTTATTTATTTTAATTTTTTTAAAAAGGTTTTATTTATTTATTTGAGAGAAAGAGAGAGCACAGTAGGGGAAATGCATTGAGAGGGGAGGAAGAAGCAGACTCCCTACTGAGCAGGGAGTCTGATGCAGGGCTCAATCCCAGGACTCTGAGATCATGACCCAAGGCAAAGGCAGACACTTAACCTAATGAGCGATCTGGGCGTCCCAGCAATATTTTATTTTTATTCTAATTTTTACATTTGTTCAACTTGCTTAAAACTATATTTATTCAGTACAAATTTATGGTTGATAAATTCCTTTGCTTTTACTGAAGTCTGGGTTGGGAGAGGGTTGCAGTGGCTCTGTGCAGGCAACAGAATTTCAGTTAGTAAAAAAGAGATTTTCTTACTTACATTGGATCACCCAACTCTTGTGCTCTCATCTGAGTTTCTGAGAAAGATCTAATAATGACAATAAATTTTGTCAATGACAATAAATTCTAGCTTTCATAATATAAATACCTGATGCCTCCTTATCCATTGCTTTCTTACATTCCTCATTTTTCATTCCAAAAATTCCAAATCACATTCCAAAAATTGTGATTGCTAATAATCTTATGCTAATACTCTTCTTACTCATGCTTCCTAATTCCTTTAAATGTTCTCATATTTCTAACTCTAAAACAGAATAATCAGTTATTTCTGAATCTCCAGGTTAGATATTTCTATTGAGTCTTCTAAAAATAACTGTTTCTAATGAGTACTCTGAAATACTTCTATGGACTCTTTCCATTTTTTGTATACAAACTAGGAAGAGTGCTTTCTCCTGTCAAAGAGCATGTTCTGTACACATTTATATCTTTCTCAAAAAAATAGGCTCCCTTTTAAAATTTTGTCTCCACCCCAAATAAAATAAAATAAAATAAAATTTTGTCTTTCCCTTGCATTATTAAGTTTATTCTTCTCTGAATACTTCCAGTTAACATACAAAGAGTGTAATATCTTATGGAATATCTTGTACCATAAAAATCCTACTGTTCTATCAATTTTTATACATTTTGTAGAAACACAAAGTAGATATTTATTATTAAAATTATCATTTACCACTTTTGAAATGTTTTATACTCGTGATGTTTATACATATTTACCTTCTATTCACTCTTTAATATTGTCCTGATTTTTAAAATTACATTTAGTAAAGATCTATTACCATATTAATGACATCCAATTAGATAGATAACATCCATTAGATAAATCCAAGTAACACATTTTTCCTTTTTATTGTACTCATCTTGGCTTCTCTGACACAATCTCCTGATACTGCTCTTTCTTCCCTTAAGATTCTTTTTTTAGTTTCCCTTACCAATTTTATCTCTTTCATAAGCACTTGTTCTATGTCTCTTCCTCTACACCTATCCTTTATCTATCTATCTATCTATCTATCTATTTATCTATCTATCTATCTAATCCTCTATGTCTCCTACTTAAATGGTGGCTCCATATTTCCTCAAGATAGCCACTTGGAGTTCACAGGGGAGAAGCAAATAAGACACCTACGTGTCAGAATGTGCCTTACAAATATGTTATCATATTGATATATCTGTCAACCTAAAGCAAGCAGGTCCACTCCATTTGTGCCCCAGGTTACAGGTCCACTCATTTGTGTCTCTCTTAATGAGTAGAAGCTCAGGCTAATGTTTTGGCCTCATTCAAAAAGCCTGGGTCCTTCCAATTTTAAAAGTAGAGAACTGGGATGCCTGGGTGGCTGTTAGTTAAGTGTCTGCCTTTGGCTCAAGTCATAATCCCAGGGTCCTGGGATCGAGTCCCATGTCTGGCATCTTGCTCAGCAGGGAGTCTGCTTCTCCGTCTGCCTCTGCTTTTTACCACTCCCCCTGTTTGTGCTCTCTCTCTCTCTCTCTGATAAATAAAATTTTAAAAAAAGATAGAAGTGGAGAACTCAGACTGTGGATGAAACAGCAATCTTATTATGTCAGATGGGAACTGGCATTTTTGATATTCTTACACTTAAGAGGTAAACTTTTTTTTTTTTCCTATTATATAAGTAACTTTAAATAAGCTCAGCTTGTGCATGGAGAGCTTTGGCCTGTGGCATTAGAACTGCATATGTGGTTGAAAGCATTCTTAAGTGAAGTGACCTGGGATCATAAATTCTAAGATTAGACATGGTCAAAATTTACTATAACTGAAATGTGGTCCACTAATCCTAGAGATCATTGTTCCATTGATAAACAACCTCATAGTCCTGAAATCACTGCAAAAACAGGGTTTTATCCTTTTCTCACACATTCACGTTGTTGCGTTCATAGGGCACTTGAGATGTACATGACATTGCTGCTCTACTTGCTTGTCTTCCTGATATTACAGAATGCCTCAATTTCCACTCTATTCACTTGGAGCTCTTTAAGAACCTTTAAGGTCTTTGCCATAGCAACAACAGTGGGAAGCATCATTCTCCATGTCAGAGGTCTTAATCCTGAAAGTCAGGGCAGAGTGCAGACCAAGATTATGCATTTGGAGCTGACACTACAGGAATCATTTTTGAGTTCTGTAAATGCCAAACTTCCTGTCAATGACTGTCATGTAAGCAAAATAAACACAAGGCACATAACAGCGTTGGCTTCAGCTTTCATAGATAGCATTCGCAAAACGAAATTCATATTCATACCCTGTCTTTTTACTTAAGATAGATATAAAAATCACAAAAATAGAAAGACCACTGCTGACTTTTATTTTTCAATCCAAAAAATAAATTGTGACAGTTTAAATGTATGTCTATCACGATCCTATAATTTACAAACAGATTGACAAGGTTTATTTCTCTTGGATTTTTTTCTCAAAGAACAAGACTGTTTCAGTAATGTTAAAATTATGCTTGGAAAGCAATAATCTGTTTTAAAGCTACCATGTGACACAGCCTCTCTAACTTTCAACAGAATCTTTGAAGTCAGATAAAAAAGGAAAAAAACATATAATATTTGGTTGAGATAAATCCACTCTTTTACAGCTATTTGGAAAGAGGAAATTTACTTAACGCAAGGATAGTAGAACTTGACTGAGAAAAAGAACTGAACACTCACTGTGCTCTTTGGCATAAAGCAAACATCCTGGCATGAAAGTAGAACCATTTGTCTGTCTTCAGTTTCTATAGCCCTGTGGGGAAAATATCTTCGCTGCTGTTTTTCCAGTGTGGGTGCTGCAGATTCAAGTAGCCATAGCAATATGTTCCCTCCTTGTTATCAGAACTTTGGATATAACAGGCTGGAGAACAGAACATCTACATAATATATGGTATAAAATTAATCTGGGTTTAGTTGAAAAGAAGAGGTAGGAGACTAACAAAATATTTCACATCGGTAGTAAAATTCTCATATTAAAGCACAAACATAAATTTGGAAAATGAGTTCTGAGAGTTCAAGAAACTGGGGATTGTGGTGCGTTATGTTCCTGATTTTTTTTTTTTCAGTGCCAAATAAGAGACAGTATTAGGAGACATTCTCATCTACAGTTAGCAAGTCAAACTAAGTAAATTCAGATGTCGAACCCTGGGCTGACAACTATAGACAACAGTATTTAGGCAGGAGAGAAGGGCAAGGTGGCCAGAGCAGGGCCAAAGGGATTCACTCTTCTGCCCACTAGCAGTCATGAAAACACGTTAGACTTCTACTCATGATGCCATAACAGAAACAAAGGGAACAACAACAACAAAAAGTGCCATACAAGGAAGAACAATTTATACTAAAACCTCAAACTTAAAAGCATACATCCTTCAAGTATTTCTCAAATTGAATAGAAGACAGCATAAAAACTATTAGTTATCCTAATAGGAATAAGAAAGGTTTTTTTTGTTTATTTGTTTGTTTTGAGAAACTGCAGCGGAATGATATGAAAAAGATAAAGGGGAGAAAGTGAAAGGAAAATACCACCATATAAAATATAACAAGGGGGTAAATATAATAATGAAGGACTGAAAAGAAACTTAAAAGGCAATAGTAGATTTTCAATACATAATGAAAAAAATAAAAAGGTGAATTTTTAAGTAGAAAAACCCAATCAGTGATGTATAGAACAAATTTAATAAGATGTTCTAAAATGTAGAGAAGAACAGAGGAGTCATAGAAGATGTGCAAACAGAAGAGAAATATGAAGATAATGGATGGTCAAGCTGACAAAATGAAGTCACTCTGGAGAAATACATTTTAAAAATTGGGATATTAATGATATTTAGAACAATGGTCAGAAAAATTGTTTGAACTTAAATGTAAGTATTTACATTTAATTGTTTATTATACCCCCAAAATAAATAAATTAAAAAGGATTCATCCATAATTATACTTAATTTAAAGAGTGCCTGGAGGAATTTTTAAGATGTTGGCTCTCACTTGCATAGTACCCATATGCCAGGATATAGTGTGTGCATTTATATATTTAGTTTAAGTTTCAAATAAATGCCTAGAATATTATTTTTTCAACAATAAATGGTATAGGATCTAATAAAAAACTGTGACTAACAACTACACAAATTCGAGTTTTCTATTTGATGTAAAGATAAGAAGTTTAAAGAGTATGTTTCAAGAGAATAGATGCACTACTTTTTTTTTTTTTTTTTAAGATGTATTGACTTGATGGGGGGGGTGAAGGTGACAAGCGAAGAGAGAGGGAGAGACTGTCTTTAAACTAAAGAGTCCAAGCTGAGCACGGAGGCTGACTTGCGATGTGGGCTCTCAACTGAGATCAGGACCTAAGCCAAGACCAAGAGTCAGATGCTTAATTGACTGCACTACCCTGGTGATCCTTGATGAGCTACTTTTGAAAAAAAATTTTTTTGAAGATGTACTTCAGCCACTGAGAAATGAATTATGCTTTATAGTAGAAGTTTATGCTTTAAAATAGAAGTTTAAAAACTGATGGTGAGCTTAACATCAGTTAAACATTACTGAGCATAACATAATTGGCTATAAAAAGATAAGGAAATATTTATTAAAATAATAATGCAACAAAAAATAACACTAACCGAAAGCCAGGGAAAGAAAAGAAGCAGATTCTATTAAGGCTATTTCAAAACAGAGAGAGGATTCTCCAGGGAAAAATAATTTCACATACTGTTCTCAAGCTACAAGACATAAAATCAAAATAGAAAAATCTCTTCTTCAGCTTGGATATCATATAAGAAGTTTTTTTTTTAAAGCTTTTGACATTTATTTCAAAAATGACACATAATGTAAACAGTATAAAAAAATAGAGAAGGAAGATAAGCAAAACATGAAAATTTCCAGCCTTGTCTTCACGTATTTTCCACTCCTAGAGTCAGCATGAGAAGTTAATGATGATCCTAAATGTATATTCATTAGCACTGTGTGGTAGAGAAGACATAAAAAGAAAACTCAACTGTAAAAAAAGAGAAATTTTGACTCATGTAACTGAAAAATCCAGGTGGTAGTTTGGAACTTTAAGTAAGGTTTGATTAAATGCCTCCCAAAGTACTAAGAACTTAATTTCTTGGCCTCTGTTCTCTTCTCAATCAGCAAAATTCAGGGAACACATAGTGTCTGTGAGTAGCTCTAAGCTTTTACTTAGTGCTCAAAATACTGCTGCAGATACAGAACTTATCTCCAACTCTGTGTTTTCATACGTAAGACAGTGTCCTTTTTAGGTTCAGAGGAGAAAGACTTTTTTTTTTTTCTTTTTTTGCTTTTGTCTTTGTTTTTACTTAGTATCTGCAAAAGTCTTATTTTCCTAATTGTCTCTCCTTAGATAAGGCGCACATATCCAAACAAATGGTGGAGAGAGAATAAAATTCAATATACGAAAGGAATCCATCAAAATCCTTGAGGAGAACACGGGCAGCAACCTCTTCGACCTCTGCCGCAGCAACATCTTCCTCGGAACAACGCAAAAGGCAAGGGAAGCAAGGGAAAAAATGAACTACTGGGATTTCATCAAGATCAAAAGCTTTTGCACAGCAAAGGAAACAGTTAACAAAATCAAAAGACAACTGACAGAATGGGAGAAGATATTTGCAAACGACATATCAGATAAAGGACTAGTGTCCAGAATCTATAAAGAACTTAGCAAACTCAACACCCAAAGAACAAATAATCCAATCAAGAAATGGGCAGAGGACATGAACAGACATTTCTGCAAAGAAGACATCCAGATGGCCAACAGACACATGAAAAAGTGCTCCATATCACTCGGCATCAGGGAAATACAAATCAAAACCACAATGAGATATCACCTCACACCAGTCAGAATGGCTAAAATCAACAAGTCAGGAAATGACAGATGCTGGCGAGGATGCGGAGAAAGGGGAACCCTCCTACACTGTTGGTGGGAATGCAAGCTGGTGCAGCCACTCTGGAAAACAGCATGGAGGTTCCTCAAAATGTTGAAAATAGAACTGCCCTATGACCCAGCAATTGCACTATTGGGTATTTACCCTAAAGATACAAATGTAGTGATCCAAAGGGACACATGCACCCGAATGTTTATAGCAGCAATGTCCACAATAGCCAAACTATGGAAAGAACCTAGATGTCCATCAACAGATGAATGGATCAAGAAGATGTGGTATATATACACAATGGAATACTATGCAGCCATCAAAAGAAATGAAATCTTGCCATTTGCAACAACATGGATGGAACTAGAGCGTATCATGCTTAGCGAAATAAGTCAAGCGAAGAAAGACAACTATCATATGATCTCCCTGATATGAGGAAGTGGTGATGCAACATAGAGGCTTAAGTGGGTAGAAGAAGAATAAATGAAACAAGATGGGATTGGGAGGGAGACAAACCATAAGTGACTCTTAATCTCACAAAACAAACTGAGGGTTGCCGGGGGGAGGGGGTTTGGGAGAAGGGGGTGGGATTATGGACATTGGGGAGGGTATGTGATTTGGTGAGTGCTGTGAAGTGTATAAACCTGGTGATTCACAGACCTGTACCCCTGGGGATAAAAATATATGTTTATAAAAAATAAAAAATTAAAAAAAAAAATTCATTGACTGCCGTAAGTATAGAGACCATATGTCACCATTTGCTGGGACAGTTTTGAGGTTTGCTGAGAGAGATATGGCTATGCCTTTTATTAGGCATAATTACTAATAGTGTCCCTTCTCACTCTGAAACGTGTCCAGATATAATCATAAATTACATGGCCATTTGGCTTAAATCAAAAGGCTCACCCTTGGAACAAAAACAAAAACAAAACATATGACTGGGAAATTTGGAAGAATGCTAGGAAGTCAGCCCCACCAGTACATAATAAGTGTGACCTTACAGCCCTCTTCCCTATGAATTTAGAAATAAATAGGTAGACATATACACCTTTTAATATGAATAACACCATATTGTGAATTACCCTGTAATTGCTATTGATGCTTAGCAATATGTCCTCAAAATTTTTCCATGGCAACACAGTTGGCTTGATTTCATTTTGTCCTAATAGCTTCATATTACTGAATACTATGGTTAAACCAAATTTATTTAACCTATGTCCTACTGGTAGATATTATTTACAAAATTCTTCATGTTCTTTTTATTAGAATGAAGCAATGTTCATCACATGGATGCATTTTATGCTCATTTGTAAGTATTTCTGTGAATAAAAATCATAGAAATACAAATGATGGGTCAAAGCGTATGCATAGGGTTGGTATTTAGTAATGCACTGCCTTCCCAAAAGGTTTAGCAAATTTGTATGACCACAAAATGTGTATTAGTATCATTTTATATCCTCACCAACATTCAATGTTATCAATGATTTCCATAGTTCTTAATTGGTGTGCACAAATCCATATTCATTTTTTATTTAAATTATCAGTAGTAAGATTAAGCACTTTTAAATATAGTAAATGGCCATTTCATATAATTTGTCTATTAATCTATTTTTTAATTTCTCTTCTCCTTACAGATTTGAGGAGCTTTGTCCTCTATCCAATTTCTTTACCATATATATATATATATATATATATATATGTATATATATATATATATATATATATATATATATATATCCTGTAAATATATTCCTGGACCTCCCATTTGCTCTAAACATGTTCTTAGTTTTTTTTTTTTTTTTAATACAGACTTGTGTTTTGAAGTCAAATATGTCAGCCATTTTCCATATGGCTCCTGTATATTGGACTCTGCCTACTTATAAATTATAAAAATTATTCTTTTTTTAAGATTATGAACATTCTTCACCACCTTAAATTCTAGATTAATGTGAAACAGAAATATATTTGAGTTTTTTCAAAAAACATTGAAAAAGTAGAATATTGAAACACTGAATGTATTAAAAATACCAAAAATATATTATTTTTACCAGCACAATTCATTGAAGACATTATCATCACCTCTCTTACATTTGAACTTAAAATTTCATTCATCAAATTCCCTGAACATTCTTTTGCATCTTGATTATAATTCTGTGAAGCATATAGATTGGTTAGAAGTGACATTTTACAATATTGAATTTCCTCATGCATGAACATGAGATTGTAAACCCTTTTTTCTTTGTTTAGTTCACCATTTTTGTCCTCTACTAAAGTATACAATTTTCGAGGTCCAGTGAAGTTCTTCTCAGATTTACACTTCGGTATTTCATCAGTTTTATAGTGTATTACATGATTTCAATACATTTCCTATTATTTTTTGTAATAAATATTTCATTTAAAATTTTAACATAAAATACACTTGACCTTTCATTAATTCTAGAATCTTTCCAGTCTTTCTTGTATATTTTAGGTAGAGGGTTAGTTAACAATTAATAATGACTATTTAATTTCTTCCTTTCTAAAGTACATTGTAAATTATCAGTTGCAGGTTCTATCATTATATTGCTTTTGATTTTAGAAGAGATTCTTCTAATATTTCATTATTAAGAATGCTGTGTTTGGAAAAATAAAATTTAGCAGGCCAGAGAAATATTTGATAAGTTATGATATAAATAATATTTACTTAAAATTTTGATTCATCTTTAATGTTTATAACATAATATTCAATGAAGAATTTAAGTAAAATACCACTTCTATAAAATATACTAAATGGAATTATTATATATTTGTGTGGGAATATACCCATGTATATAAGGACAAATTTGGAAAGAAATTCAGAAAAATATTACTGGAAACTACTAGGTAAAATAATTGAATGAATAACATTTTCTTCTTAGTACAATTTTCCCTTTTGACATCATTTGAAATGATTACATATGATTTTATAATAGAAAAGAAAGAAGTCAATGTTGTCGGTGTGCCTGGGTGGCTGAGTGGGTTAAAGCCTCTGTCCTTCACTCGGGTCATGATCCCAGGGTCCTGGGATCAAGCCCCACATTGGGCTCTCTGCTCAGCAGGGAGCCTGCTTCCTCCTCTCTCTGCCTGCATCTCTGCCTACTTGTGATCTCTGTCAGTCAAATAAATAAATAAAATCTTAAAAAAAAAAGAACTCAATGTTGTCTTTAATAGTCATTATAGAATAGAGATAATAGAAATGTCCAAGCATTATAGATTAATATAATTTATATATAATAAGTTAGAAATACATTTTTGAATATATATTTCATATCTTCTAGAGTATATGGAAATGATAAAAAAAACATAATTCTTTGCTAAAAGACTACACCAAGTCACTTACATAAATTTCTTCCGTGAATTTGACTTTAAAAATAATATAATTATATCATAGTTTAATAAAAAGATTAAGAATATGGGATTTTCAGTTTTTTGTTTGTTTGCCTTTGTTTTTGTTTCTGCTCTGCAATTTCTTACCCAGTTGTTACTGCACAATAGACTTAACATTTCAAAGTCTCAAGGTCCTCTGTTTTATATTGGGGATAAATATGTCAGGCTTTAAAAGAATATTATGAGAATTAAATGAAGTTAAAAGGGAAGCCAGGCACTCAGTAAAAGTTGGTGGTTTATTGTTGCTATGTGTTCGTATTATTGCTGTTGTTGTTAGTATAATAATTATTAATATTTTTACTACTGGGTTTTCTTTTAAGAATGTTGGTATCTGTTGATACATGTTTTTCCTGAGTATTCAAAAAGATCAAGTAACTTTAAATGATCTAGTACCCATCAAAAGAGTACAATTCCTATTTTCCCAATCAGAGATAAAATGAAAACATGAGCTCACTGAATATTTTGTCATTTATATGCATTAATATGTACTGCAGCTTAACTATAAATTAACATAACGTCACCCAAAAAGAAAGAGGTTCACTGCACTGTGGAAAGTGGCAAGCCTTTAGCTAAATAGTTTGGAGGGAAGCAAGTTTAGTGGTATGACCTATGTGTAATTTTTATACAAATGTATAATTTTTTGAGCTATCAAAATCAGATGAACATATACCTCTCTTACTGCCACTCAACATAGCACAGAAACTAAAAGCTTCTAAAATACTTCCTGAAATAGCTATGTATATTAGTATTCACATTTTGTCCACATTCTCTATATTATCCTATCCTCAGAAGCAGTGAGACTTGGTATGCCAGAATGTACAACAGCTGATGTAGGAAGCTCATAAGCCAAAATGTTCCATATGCAAGTGGTCCCAGCCAATGTGCTATCTTGAGTTGATTGTGTATTGTTTCCTTTATTATAGCTTCTCCCTCTCCCATTTAACTTGTGCTCTGGTAGATAAGATGAGTAACAATGCTAGATACAAGCAAATATGATACCACTGGAGCTTCCACACAGGAACAAAGAAAAAGGTTTTGGCTGGTCAAGACACCTATAATAGAACTGATATAGTAATCAGAGACTAAACAGCTAGTGATTAGGGATTAGTTGATGGAGATATTTTTGCAATGTAAAGGTCCTAAGAAACATCAAAGTTCCCTGAGATGAGTAAAATGTATATGATGAGTAGCTGGAAGACACAACTGCCAAAAGCTCACAGTGGTTTTAGAAACACTGATGAGGTTGGGGAAATCTAAATCATCTCCATGGGGATCATGCCAAGATGACCCACAGAGTTAGTGTGAGCTCCCATTTCCAAAAACACATCCACTGTTCTAAATGATGTATGTTTTAGTAATAAAAGCTCTAGTACAAGGAAGCAACATTCCAGTTCTGGCCAAGATGGGTAAAATAACTGCAGAGTAAATGCAGAAAAGAATCTGAGAATTTGGAAAATATAAGCAGTGGAATCTAGCCCTAACCAACACAGCAATACTACTCTTAGTCATCATCAGTTCGAAAGTTTTTCACATTATCCTAGTGAGGATACACATGAAAATATATGTCAGAAATCCATTATTTATAAAATATAATTAATTGTACATACTTATGTTTAAATTGACTATATTGGTAAATTCTTAAAAATTTTACTTAGCATAATTGGTTTAGTAATGTTAAGTAAGACATTCCTTGTTTTTATAACATTTCAATTTAAATAATACTTTGACATTTTTGTAAATAAATATATATTACTCAAGATTTTGGTATGTAGCATAAAAAAATAATAAGCACTAGTGACCTCTTTCCACAGTTCAGGAAGTCATTTTAACAAGACTTCATTTACATTTGGTAGGCAACCTGCCATATGTCATAGCGATTTAATAGAATTATGTGAAGTCTCTCTTTACCTTCAATTCTGGATACCTCAAAACTTCCCAGCCATGGAAATTTTATTTCTCAGCTCCTGATCCGTACATTATAGCTCATGAATTATTTTTAAAACTTTCACACTGTGGGTAGAGTCTTGTGGAGGAACACACATGGGTTCTCCTTCCACATATGCTTTCCTTGACTTAAAATGAATAAATATGCACTATCTCTGGAGTATTTAATCTGAAAAGCAAAATATCACTGAATCATCAAAGGGACATTTTTGGAAAAATTACAAGGACAGTGAAAAGATTCATGGTTTCCAGGAATTGAGGTAGAGACAGAAGAATGGAGGGTGGATAGCCAGAGCAGAGGCCATTTTTAGGGCAGTGAAACTAAGATACTATAATGGTAAATAAATGACAAACCCATAAAACTGTACAATGCAGCAACCGAATTCTAATGGAAACCATGGACTTTAGTTAAGAATGATGCATCAATATCGTTCATCAATTAATTGATATTCATCAGCGTAACAGGTGTACCACACCAATGCAAGCTGTCAATAATAGGGAAAGCTATGAAGAGGTGGGATTGATTTGTGTATAAGAACTCCCCAGACTATTTGTTCAATATTCCTATAAACCTAAAGCTGCTTTAAGGAATAAAGTCCACTAATTTTTTAGAAGGGGGATGGGGCTTTTTTCCCATAGAGAACAGAAACCTAATGGATGATAATTCAAGCACAGTTTAGAAACTCGGAGAAAAGGGTCCCATTTCCTCTAGGATCTTACTTACTTTTCCACATATCTGATCATTTATATTTCATCTTTCCCCTCTCCTCATTAGTATTGTGAATATTTTCCACTTCTGGAAAATTTCCTTTGAACTAAACTGTAAAGCAATATATGACTCAATGTGTGACCTTCTTATAGACGCAAATTTCTGTTAGACTATGTAAATGTGCTCTTTCTCTAATTTTCCCCAAGCAGAAATTATAAAAGTGCATATGTTGCAAAGCTATCCTTTGCATTCAAAATAAACAGATTTTAGATGTTTAAAAAAAGGTACTTAAGTAGATAGGTGCTAAACATTTATTTGTCAGAAATCAAATTTGGCATTTGATGAATGCAGTAAAGTTGAAGTATGAGAATATAGTAATATTGGTAGAAAGATGCATTGCACTGCATATTGAACATTAAGCCTATATTCTATTATTAATCCCCTTCTCTTATCATTGACTGAAAAAAAAAAAAAAACAATGGGAAGAAACAGTCAACATTATGACATGAGTGGTCTCTCAGGATTATAAGACACTTGTAAAGTTTGCCTAAACGACATTGGGGAGGGTATGTGTTTTGGTGAGTGCTGTGAAGTGTGTAAACCTGGTGATTCACAGACCTGTACCCCTGGGGATAAAAATATATGTTTATAAAAAATAAAAAATTATATTAAAAAAAAAGAATGCTATGTTATTTTACTTTTTGTCAAGTGATTAAGTTCCAGCACTACCAAAAATCTATTTTCACATTCAACAGTCCTTCAGTCATTTAGGAAAAAGCATTAATTCTTTTGGACCTCTGATGAACAAATCATTTTCTTTGTTCATGTCAAAATCTACCATCCTTTCCTGTATTATTTTATCAAAGATATCTCAATCTCTTCCAAATTCAACAAAATCATATTTTTAGAGTTTATATTTTTGGAATTGGCTCAAACTTAAGTTTAATATTTCAGTTAAAATTTAAAGAAAAGCAATAAATTCATTTGAAAGCTTTATTTTAAAGTAAAAAAGGAAATGTATTTGGAAGTGTTTGAAAGAAAATGTTATATTTTATTAGATTCTAATTAACTGAGATCCAAGCTACAGTATGTCTTGCTTTAAAATGGATTTAATATATATCTATATTTATGGGGGGTTTTGCAATTTTTAAAAAGATTTATTTATTAAATTGAGAGATTGTGTGGGGGAAGAGCAGAGGGAGAGGGAAAGATAGTCTCAAGCAGACTTTGTGCTGAATGCAGAGCCTGAAATGGGGCTCAATCCCAGGACCCTGAGATCATGAACTCAGCTGAAACCAAGAGTCAGATGCTTAACCAACTGAGCTGCCCAGGTACCCCTTTTTTTCTTGAAACTTTATGGAAAAATAATGGGAATTAATTCTATTTTAAAATACAGAAATTAAGGGCACCTGGATGGCTGTCAGTTAAGAATCCAACTCTTTGTTGGGCTCAGCACTGGGAGTAGCGCCTGCTTGGGATTCTCTCGCTCCCTCTTCCTCTGTCCCTCCTCCTCCACTCACATATGCTCACTCTCTCTTTCTCAAAAATAAATAAATTAATTAAGATGATGGAGTAGTAGGAGGACATTATGTTTACCTTGTCCTTTGAACACAGCTAGATAAGTGTCAAATCATTCTGAACACCCAAGGAACTGATCTGAGAACTGACAAAATAAACTTCACTAGAGGAAGAAAAGAGGCTACTTTGTGGAAGGTAGGAGGTTCAGAGACATATTTTGGGGAGAAAAGGTTCACAGGTACTGCAGAGGGGAGAAAGCCCTGATAACACAGAGAGAGATGAGAGAGAGAGACAGACAGACAGACAGAAATCAGGGCACAGAGGATTGTGCAAGGAAAACACTTCCCCAAATCCATTGACTGGTAAAAGGAGAGAGGCTAATTATGGTAAGTTTTTATAACCAGTGGACCTCACAGATTGGAGTTATAGAGATCCACACCATGGCTGGTGTTGACCCTATTAACACTTGCAGTGTTTCTGTGGATAAGAAAGGTAGAGGCCCGGAGCAGATAGTACAATCTGAGGACCCCCTAAGAAACACTGGGAGAGACATTCCCCCCCTTCTTGGAGTACATCTGGGAGAGGTGGCATTGCTTCTCAGGGGACAAAAGAGCTGGCAGGCAACACTACACTCCCCATGCCTCTTGGCATCAGGGCAAAGACACCTGTTGAGGGTGGCTAACCTGGACACTCCTTTTTTTGCTGTGCTTTACTCTAAATCCAAGCTCCTGTGTGTTGGTGTAACTACCCTTCTGGTACAAACCTGCACCAGCCCCAGTGAGGTGAGACCTTTCCCTTAAGGACCAACATGGATCATGCCATGTTGATCCCTAAAATTTGCAGTTTTGAGACTAAAGCAGCAAGCCTAAAATAAAAAGAAGATGAACTGCACTGCTGGGTGGGCAGATGGCCTGGACATAGACAGGATGAAGGCAGGGATATGAGCAATACCTGAGACATGTGGAGGGGGATTGTTTTTCTGTGGGTGCTTCCCAGGCAGCAGCAGGCATGAACCTCCTCTCCAAGGATGAGGAAAAAGGCTGGCAAGATTTTTCTCCCTCACCCATCAGCACAGAGTAACCTCAGTGATCAGAACAGCACCAAGAATGAGGCCTGAGCCACCTACACCAAGACCTGCCCCCCCTGCTCTCTGCTTCTTTACTAGGGCAAGTGACCTAAAGATCAGAGCATTGGCCATCTCTGCAGAAGACCAGCACAAACCCTGCACATATGACAAGTACACATAGCTGCAAAGCTTCAGATCTAGTGGAAAAAGCACTGGGCCTTCTTTAACCCAGGTATGCAGAGCAGAGTACACCTAGCTAAATAAGGGCCAAACACTCCCCACTGCAGTCATAGAGAAACTCTGTAGCGGACTGACCTGAGAGAAAGAGCAGCCAAAACACACAGCAGAGTGCAAACAGTACAGAGCAGAAACACTTCCTAAAGTGCCAGGCACTGGACAGTATATGACTTCTTATTAATAAAGCCATTACTCTCGGGAGCAGGAAATATAACAAGCTTTCCTAAGACACAGAAGACAGGGACATACACAAAATGTTAAGATGGAGAAATTCATCCCAAAAGAACAAGAAAAGGTCATGGTCAGTGATGTAATCGAAACAGATATTAGTAATATACCTGAACCAGAATTTAAGACAACAATCATAAGCATGCTTGCAGGGTAAGTATAGAGAAAAGCATAGAAGACATCAGGGGTTCCCCTACCACAGAGATAAAAGCTAGTCAGGCTGAAATTAAAAAAAAGCTATAACTGAGGTGCAAAATCAACTGGATGTAATGACCACAGTATAATGACCACAAGGATGGAAGAAGAGGAGAAACAAATAACTGATGTAGAAGATAAAATTATGGAAAATAATGAAGCTGAAAAGAATAGGAAAAGAAAAATATTGGACCATAAAGATAGACGTAAGGGGTGCCTGGGTGGCTCAGTGGGTTGAGCCTCTGCCTTCAACTCAGGTCATGATTTCAGAGTCCTGGGATTGAGCCCAGCATCAGGCTCTTTGCTCAGCGAAGAGCCTGCTTCCCCAACCCCTCTCTGCCTTCTTGTGACCTCTGTAAAGTAAATAAATAAAATCTTCAAAAAAAATATAGACTTAGGAAACTCAGCAACTTCATTAAGCATAATAACATTCAAATCATAGGAACCCCAAAAGAAGACAGAGGGTAAAGGGGACAGAATGTTTATTTGATTAAATTACAGGTGAGAACTTCCCTGATCTGGGGAAGGAAACAGAATTCCAAATCCAAAAGGCACATCAAAACCAACAAAAAACAGTCCAATACCAAGACACATAATAGTAAAATTTTCAAAATACAGAAATAAGGAAAAAATCCTGAAAGCAGCAAGAAAAAAGAAGTCCCAAACTTACAAGGGAAGACAAATAAGGTTAGCAGCAGATCTCTCCATATAAATTTGATAGGTCAAAAGACAATGGCATGATATATTCAATATGCAAAACAGGGAACAATCTGTCACCAAGAATACTCTACCGAGCAAGAATAGAAGGAGAAAGTTTCCCAGACAAATGAAAACTAAAGGAGTTCATGATCACTAAATGAGCCCTGAAAGAAATACTAAAGGGAACTCTTTGACAGGGAAAGAAAGACCACAAGTGAAAACACTAGAAGAGAGAAAAATCTCCAGAATCAACAACTTAACAAGTTAATACAATGGTATTGAATTCATATCTATCAATAATTACTCTGAAGGTAAATGGACTAAATGCTTCAACCAAAAGACACAGAGTGCCAGAATGGATAATAAAAAAATAATAATAACCATCTATATGCTGCCTACAAGAGACACATTTTAGACTTAAAGACAGCTGCAGATTAACAAAAGGGAGGGGACAGAGAACCATTTGTTATGCAAACAAATGCCAAAAGAAAGCCAGAGTAGCATACTTATATCAGACAAACTAGATTTTAAACCAAAGACTAAAAACAGATATAAAGAAGGGCCCTATATCATAATAAAGGGATCTACCTAACAAAAAAGATCAAACAACTGTAAATATTTATGGCCCTAACTTGGGAGCACCCAGATATATAAAATAATAAATAACAAACATAAAGGAGCTTATTGATAATTATACAATAGTAGTAGAAAAATTTAGGGATGCCTGGGTGGCTCAGTTGGCTAAGCATTTGTCTTTGGCTCAGGTCAGGATCTCAGGGTCCTGGGTCAAGCTCAATGTTGGGTGCCTTGCTCAGTGAGAAGTCTGCTTCCCCTTCTCCCTCTGTCCCTTCCACCACTCGTGCTCTCTTTTTCAAATAAATAAAGAAAGAAAATATTTTTTAAAAAACAGTAGAGTACTTTAAGACCCCGCTTACATCAATGGACAGATCATCTAAGCAGAAAATCAATAAGGAAATTGGCTTTGAAAGACACACTGGACCAGGAAGACTTGACAGATATATTCAGAACACTTCATCCTGAAGCAGCAGAATACACAGTCTTTTCAAATGCACATGGCACATTCTCCAGGATAGATCACATACTAGGTCATAAAACAGGCCTCAACAAGTACAAATAGATTGAAATCATACCATGCATATTTTCTGACCACAACATGAAGTCAAACAAGAAAAGATATGGAAGGACCATAAATACGTGGAGGTTAAACAATGTCTTACTAAACAGTTAATCGGTCAGCCAGGAAATTAAATAAAAAATAAAAAATCCATGGAAACAAAATGAAAATGAAAACACAATGGTGCAAAACCTCTGGCATACAACTAAAATGGTCATAAGGATGTATATAACAATACAGGCTTACCTCAAGAAGCAAGAGAAATAGTGGTGCAACCTCACCTTACAACGAAAGAAACAAGAAAAATAACAACAAATAAAGCCTGAGGCCAGCAAAAAGGAAATAATAAATATTAGAGCAAAAATAAATAACATAGAAACAACAACAAAAAACAGTAGGACAGATCAAAGAAAGTAGGAGTTGGTTCTTTGAAAGAATTCATAAAATTCAAAAACCCTGAGCTAGACTTATCAAGAAGAAAAGAGAAAGGATCCAAATAAATAAAGTCATGAAAAGAGGAGAGATCACAAACACCACCACAGAAATTCAAACAATTATTAGAGAATATTATGAAAAACTGTATGCCAATAATTTAGACAACCTGGAAAAAATGGATAAATTCTTAGAAATATAAAAAATACTAGAACTCAGGAAGAAACAGAAAACCTGAAGAAACAGAAAACACAAAACCAGCAAAGAAACTGAATCAGTTATCAAAATCTCTCAAGAAACAAAAGCCCAGAATTGGATGGCTTCCCAGGGAAATTCTACCAAATATTTAAAGAAGAGTTAATACCTATTTTGTCAAACTATTCCAAAAAAATAGAAATGGAAGGAAAGCTTCCAAACTCATTTAATGAAGCCAGTGTTACCTTGATTACAAAACCAGAGTCTCCATGAAAAAAGACAACTACAGGCCAATATTCATGATGAATATAGATGCAACAATTCTCAATAAAATATTAGAAAATTGAATCCAACAGTACATTAAAAGAATCATTCACTGCAATTAAGTGGGATTTGATCTTGGGCTACAAGGGTGATTCAATATTCATAATCAATCAATGTGATACACCACATTAATTAAAAAGGTAAGAATCATAAGATCCTCCCTAGAATGAGTAAAAGTACTTGATAAAATATAGGATTCATTCTTGATAAAACCCCTCAACAAAGCAGGGATATACGGAAAATACTTCAACATCATAAAGATCATATACAAAAGAGCCACTGATAATCTCCTCAATCAGGGAACACTGAGAGGTTTTCCTCTATAGTCAGAAATAAGACAGGAATATCTTATTTAATGTCTTATTTCTCACCATTGTAATTTAACATGCTACTGGAAATCCTAGACTCAGCAGTGAGGCAACAGAAAGAAATAAAAGCATCTACATCAACAAGGAAGAAGTCAAATTTTCACTATTTGCAGATAACATGATACTCCATGTAGAAAACCTGAAAGACTCTACCAAAAAAGTGCCAGAACCGACTCATGAATTCAGTAAAGTCACAGGATAGAAAATCAACATACAGAAATCTGTTGAATTTCTATATAGCAATAATGAAGCAGCAGAAACAGATATCAAGAAATCAACACCATTTGAATTGTACCAAAACCATAAGATACCTAGGAATAAACTTAACCAAAGAGGTAAAAGATGTATGTTTTGAAAACTACAGAACACTTTTGAAATAAATTAAAGATGACACAAAGAAATGGAAAAAAAATATTCCATGATCATGTATTGGAAGAACAAATATTACTGAAATGTCTATACTACCAGGGGCACCTGGGTGGCCAGCTTTTGATTTCAGCTCAGGCCATGATCTGGGAGTTCTGGATTCAAGCCCCACAACAGGTTCCACACTCAGTTGGGAGTCTGCTTGAGGATTCTCTCTCTCACACCCCTTACTACTCTCCCTGCTCACATTCTCTCTCCCTTTCACTCTCTCTCGAATAAATAAAATAAAGAAAAAAATAAAAAGAAATGCCTTTGCTACCCAAAGGAATCTACACATATAATACAATCCTTATCAAAATACAACCAGAATTTTTCACAGAGCTTGAACAAACAATCCTACAATTTGTGTGGAACCACAAAAGACCCCAAATAGACAAAGCAGCCTTGAAAAAGCAAAGCAAACCTAAAGGCATCACAATTTTTTTTTTAAGATTTTTATTTATTTATTTGACAGACAGAGATCCCAAGTAGGCAGAGAGAGAGAGAGAGGAGGAAGCAGGCTCCCCGCTGAGCAGAGAGCCCGATGCGGGACTCGATCCCAGGACCCTGAGATCATGACCTGAGCTGAAGGCAGCGGCTTAACCCACTGAGCCACCCAGGCGCCCCAAGGCATCACAATTTTGGACATCAAGCTATACTACAAAGGTGCAGAGATCAAGATGATATGGTATTGGCCCAAAAACAGAAAAACCAGAAATGGATCCACAACTATATAGTCAAGTAATCTTTGACAAAAGCAGGAAAGAATATCCAATGGAAAAAAAGACAGTCTCTTCAACAAATGGTGTTGGGAAAACCAGACAACAACATGCAGAAGAATGAAACTGGACTATACCATACACATAAACAAATTAAAAATAGATGAAAGATATAAATGTGAAACAGGAAACCACCAAAATCCTAAGGAGAACATAGGCAACCGACTCTTTGACCTTGGCCATATTAACGTTTTAATAGACACATCTCTGGAGGCAAGGGAAAAGAAAAGCAAAAATAAACTATGGGAATTCATCAAGATAAAAAGCTTCAGCTCATTGGAAGAAACACTCAACAAAATTAAAAGACAACTTTCAGAATGGGAGAAGATATATGCAAATGACATATCTAATGAAATCTATAAAGACTTTATCAAACTTAATATCCAACCCTCCCCAAATAATCCAGTGAAGAAATGAGCAGAAGACAGGAATAGACATTTTTCCAAAGAATACATACATACAACTAACAGACACATGAAAAGATGCTCAACATCACTTACCTTCAGGAAATACAAATCAAAACTACAATGAGATACCACTTCACACCTGTCAGATGGTTAAAATTAACAGCACAGGAAACAACAGATGTTGGCGAGGTGCAGAGAAAGGGGAACCTTCTTACACTGTTGGTAGTCATGCAAACTGGTGCAGCCACTCTGGAAAGCAGTACGAATGTTCATCAAAAAGTTAAAAATAGAACTTCCCTGTGGTCCAGCAACTGCACTACTAGATATTTACGCATAGATAACATTAAAGGATGATTTTTGTTTTTTCTCCAGCTCCTTTAGGTGTAGGGTTAGGTTGTGTACCTGAGACCTTTCTTGTTTCTTGAGAAAGGCTTGTACCGCTATATATTTTCCTCTCAGGACTGCCTTTGTTGTGTCCCACAGATTTTGAACCGTTGTGTTTTCATTATCATTTGTTTCCATGATTTTTTTCAATTCTTCTTTAATTTCCCGGTTGACCCATTCATTCTTTAGAAGGATACTGTTTAGTCTCCATGTATTTGGGTTCTTTCCAAACTTCCTTTTGTGGTTGAGTTCTAGCTTTAGAGCATTGTGGTCTGAAAATATGCAGGGAATGATCCCAATCTTTTGATACCGGTTGAGTCCTGATTTAGGACCGAGGATGTGATCTATTCTGGAGAATGTTCCATGTGCACTAGAGAAGAATGTGTATTCTGTTGCTTTGGGATGAAATGTTCTGAATATATCTGTGATGTCCATCTGGTCCAGTGTGTCATTTAAAGCCTTTATTTCCTTGCTGATCTTTTGCTTGGATGATCTGTCCATTTCAGTGAGGGGAGTGTTAAAGTCCCCTACTATTATTGTATTATTGTTGATGTGTTTCTTTGATTTTGTTATTAATTGGTTTATATAGTTGGCTGCTCCCACATTGGGGGCATAGATATTTAAAATTGTTAAATCTTCTTGTTGGACAGACCCTTTGAGTATGATATAGTGTCCTTCCTCATCTCTTATTATAGTCTTTGGCTTAAAATCTAATTGATCTGATATAAGGATTGCCACTCCTGCTTTCTTCTGATGTCCATTAGCATGGTAAATTCTTTTCCACCCCCTCACTTTAAATCTGGAGGTGTCTTCGGGCTTAAAATGTGTTTCTTGGAGGCAACATATAGATGGGTTTTGTTTTTTTATCCATTCTGATACCCTGTGTCTTTTGACAGGGGCATTTAGCCCATTCACATTCAGGGTAACTATTGAGAGATATGAATTTAGTGCCATTGTATTGCCTGTAAGGTGACTGTTACTGTATATGGTCTCTGTTCCTTTCTGATCTACCACTTGTAGGCTCTCTCTTTGCTTAGAGGACCCCTTTCAAGATTTCCTGTAGAGCTGGTTTGGTGAATTTACTGTTGAAATAACAGTAAATTTTATTTTGTAAATAAATAAATAAATAACAGTAAAGTGTTATTTTAAAATGTGACCATGAGGGGTGCTTGGGTGGCTCAGTGGGTTAAGCCTCTGCCTTCAGCTCAGGTCATGATCTCAGGAATCCGGCATCAGGCTCTCTATTCAGTAGGGAGCTTGCTTCCTCCTCTCTCTCTGCCTGCCTTTCTGCCTACTTGTGATCTCTGTCTCTCTCTGTCAAATACATAAATAAAATCTTTAAAAAAAATGTGACAATGATACTATTGTTATGTTTAAAAAACCTTATCAATTATATAAGTATATTGAAATATGTGTGCATAAAATAACATGATATTTGAAATTTACTTCAAGATAGTAAATATATTTGGAAATGATCTTGAAGAGATAGATGTTTCATGAAATGATAGGTACTTAGGGTTGAATTGTATTATTTTCTCTGCTAAGAAATAACTGAATTTTCTATAATAAAAACACAAAAGGAAAGAAAAGTTAAATCAATAGATAAGAGATATGCAAACATCTGCAAAGTATTTTGGTTTTAGGGCTTACACGTACTAATCACTGAGAAGTGAACAAATAAATTAATTTATAATTATTAAAAAGTATATTATATATTTATATCATATTGTAAAATATGATTTGTGAAAACTAACCTTTGGTAGTTTTATGATTTTCTATATGAGTTGGTGTTCTATATATTTTTAGAAGCCCATTGAACATTAGGAAATAACTTCTCCTTCTGAGGAAAAAAAGGTTACTACTTTATTTCTTCTGTTTTAGCTTTTATTAAAATCCAACTTACTTGTTTGTTAATTTATTTATTAACTGATTACTGCCATTATTTTACACTGGACAATAGGTTCTGTGAAGCCATGTCAGATTTTACTCACCATTTTCTCAGTGTTTATTCTATTGTTGGGTGGTGATGGTTACTTAATAAATGTTTTATAGATGGTTACATAATAAATGTTTTATACTTATTAAATGTTTCTGGCACAAAGAGTGCCAGAAAAGATATTAACTAGCAAAATATTCTTAGAAAGCATTCACAGACCTATACCCCTGGGGCTAATAATATATTATATGTTTATTAAAAGAATGAATAAAAATAAAAATATAAATTAGAATACACACACACAAATTTCCCACTAAGAGCACTGAGTTTTTATATATCTTGCAATTTTACTAAACTTTATATACAAAGATTATAGATTATAATAATAGTCTCCATTTAGGAAAATTAAGATAATATCAAGCAGTTCAAAGATAAGCTCATCTAGTTCTTGGGTATGGTAATGAGGTTTAAGATGCACAAGAGCCATTAAAATTGAGTCATCATGTAGGTGAGACAACAAGAATGCATCAAGAAAGTAAATATGAATATGATTTGTAGAATTAGAAATACTTAAGCAGGAATCGCCAACAGGTAAAAAGAAACCAATGGAAAAAACAAGTAATTAATATTTTTGTGTGTCTCTGTAGTGTCTATGTGTATCTGCGTGTGTTGAAAAGTAAGTGTTTTGTAAGACTGTGCAGGTGAATTATTGAGCCCAAGAAACTGGAGTGGAGGTGATAGAATACAATATTCAAGACATGGTATTTAACACAAGGGTGCACAACAGTGATAAAGAGATAAGACATAAAATCATAAAAAAAAGTCAATAATTTAAGCCAGAACATTTTAAGACTCAAAAGTACAATCCAATATTTCAAAGGCGTAAGTCATCAATTTGGCTTTGATACACACCCACACAAAATGTTTTATTGGACCCCTGCTGCGTCGTTTTATCACTCCATTACTCCTGTCATAGAAACTGTTCTCCCTTCTCCCTCCCAACACTAACACAAATCTACATGGACACAAAATGAATGTGGTGAATGCTCTTCAACAGCATTTGTCTAATTGCCGTCTTATTTCCAGGCTAATTTTGTTGTTCGAGATGTGATTATTGACCCAACATGAGGTATAAATGTCTATTGTAAAGTAAGCAATTGGGAATCGAGGTCATGACATTCCTAGCTCAGTTTGCCAGACTCCTGAAAAGAGGAAGTAAATTTTTCTACCAGGTGTACCAAGGAGTATAAAAATCTGGTCTATGGAAAGAGAAGAATGTAGCAGAAATCAGAGATAGCAAGTCCTATCAACTTTCTAAACTCTGACTAATGAACTTTTCTGATGCTTGGCCATTTTTCTGCTACTCTTGTCTTTGAAATGTATATGAAAACTTATAATAAAACCCACTGATTTTACTCAATTAAATTTGAATTGTTTCCTATTACTTGCAACACAAAGAATCTGAATTAAAGCAAATATATTCCAAGAAACACTTTAGTTAATACTTCAGTTTTGACTGCATTGTAAAGTGCTTTTGCCTAGTTCCACCATAAAATAAGCAGGGGTTTATTTCTCAGAGCCTAGTTGCATTGAACAACTACTCTTCAGAAACATAGATCGATTATCCTAGGATGTAAACATTCTGCACTTGATATATAATTTACTTTTGCTTTCTTAATAAAGTAACTGCATTACATAAATGAACTTGAATTTATTTCCCTTTTCTCTGATCACAATGAAGAATCATATCAACATAAAAACAATAGGAGTAAATCCATATTTAGAATGAGAGCTGAACCTTTACTGACTGGTAGTGTGAGAGATGCAGAAAAAGTAGATTGCAAAGATGGAGTTTAAAGTATTTTCATGTCAGTAGCTTGAATTGCCTCAAGTAGAATATTCCCATGGGGGATTAGTGAGTTTAAAAGGTAAGAAAGATGCACTGGTTTAAAACTCCTGAAAGCTAGAATAGGTCATTTACAATTTATTCTTAATCGTTTTCTTTCAAACTTTTCCTTGATATTGTTAGCTTTTCTTTGCCAGCTTGTGAGCTTTTCCTGTATCAAATGCTCTCTCCCTTTTCCACTTATCCGTGTATGATACACTATGCAGCTCTTTCTTTTTTCTTCTCTGAATCCTTATTGATTTTGTTGGGGCCATTTTGAACTTATATGTGCTTAAGAATATCTAACCCCCTTGGGGCGCCTGGGTGGCTCAGAGGGTTAAAGCCTCTGCCTTCCGCTCGCGTCATGATCTCAGGGTCCGGGGATCGAGTCCCGCATTGGGCTCTCTGCTCAGCAGGGAGCCTGCTTCCTCCTCTCTCTCTCTCTCTCTCTGCCTGCCTCTCTGCCAACTTGTGATCTCTGTCTGTCAAATAAATGGAATCTTTAGAGGAAAATATATATATATATCTAACCCCCTCTCTCTCCCTCCTCTCCTTCTGCCCCCACCCCCAAAGCCCTGGCTCATCCAGCTCTCTTTCTTAAAACAAAAAAACTAACAAATAAAACCTTCTACCCTCTTATTTTAATGCATTGTTATAGATTCCTTTCATTGTCATTGTAACTATTTTCTGTATGAATACTAACTCCAAAATTCCAAGTTGCAGGAGGATAAAGATGGCTTCATATAAATGTTCCATATTGAATGGTAAGCACCACGGAGGCAGGGGCCTATGTTTCTAGTTCACTATTGCTTTGCCAGAATTATTTGGCATAATGGTTAATAATTGGTGGGTGGATAAATACCTCCTATATAACTAGGTTGAAAGATGTGCCAAGTTTCTGAAGTAAAAACAATTTGAGCAATAATATTCTATTTTACAAATATGAAAAATAAATTAGATCTTGGTGTAAGAATAATTGTCTATGGGGGTCAAATAAATACTTCATTTTTTTCCCTCTATTTTCCAAAGCCACAGCTTTGGAATAAAGGGGTATGATGTAAAAACTGAGTTATTCATACATTATATCTAAATAATGCATGTATTAGAATTCCTGTGTTTTTCCAATCCTGGATGAATATATTTAGTACATTATTTCTTGGATTAAAGCTTTTTCTTTAACAAAATTGGGAATAAGTTATATTTCATTCGTTTATCAGAATGGTGATCCTTATGGTTTTCTCTGCTATTTTCTTCCATCACTCAAAAAAAAAAAAAAAAAAGTTTATTCTACAGCAGTTCTAAGGGATTTGCTTTAAAAATAATCTTCCAAAGATTTAGAGCCTGTGGAGTGACCACCTCCATACTTTACTGGTCACAAGTCATTTTAAAGCAACTAAAACCACTGAAAGCCAATCTGATAGGAACGTCCTGTCTGTGTAATCCTCAGGGGAGAATGTGGAAGTTAGTCACATAGCCTAGCAAAAGAACTGCCTGCCAGACAAGTGCCATAGATAAATAGTCCCCAAAGGACTTTAAGGAAAAAGAAAGAGTCTCTATCTTATAGAGAGAAGCACATTTTGCCTCACAATGATTGGATATTTTAGACATTTTAGAATTTTCTACTTAATTGGATATGTAATTGCCTGACCAATTTTCTTGTGTCTGAAAAACACATATTTTAATTCCTGATACTCCTTCAATATTTTTTTTAAGTTCTAATAACAATCCTAAAAGGAGAAAATACATTTTCTCTCCTGCTTAGGGAATCAATAACAGCAGAAAGCAGAGAAGCTGGAAAAATCAGAATGAAGCAGTGACTGACAGATGAATACACCAGAAAATAGCAAAATCGTGAGATACCTGGGATTTTCTGAGTAATCATGTGTGCAGGAAGGAAGGTAGGTCTCAAACAGTAAATACATGAATCTTGGCGGGCTGTGCCAAATTTCCAAAGTGAGTTCAAGATAAGAAGGGCAATTTCAGTCATATTGTCCCCCGCCCTTTTTTTTTTTCTTTTTACCTTGGTGGCTCACCCATTAGTCTAGACATTAAGGAAGAAAAATGTTGTGTCTTCTACAATGCTCCCTAATAACACCATTTGATATGGCGTGGCGTTTCTTCAGTTCTTGAACTTTTCAAAATAAATAAATGAGGAGGATGGGGGCAGGTAGTAATATTACTGATGAAAATTTCTCTTAAAAAAAAAACATTTTGTACTTAGAGTCTCACTTTTATAATTAATTGAAATTTTTAGAAACATTAACCATTTTGTCTGACATCTTCCTATAATGCATTTTGCTAATTATCTTAATCAGAGTATGCAGAGCATAATTTAACATTTCTCTTCTAACTCAGGGCCTTCACATGACTATCAATTAGCATACTGCAGTAAGAGAATGATGCCTTAAAGGACTATTAAGAGGTGGAGGCCTTGTTGCCCTGATCTAAATGGTGCCAGATGGCTGTCTAATTAGTTACTCTGCTACCATCTACATTCCAGTTCATCCTGCTAGCTCCTTGCAGAATTTCCGTTAACAGATCCTACTCATTATTTTTCACATTATTTGACCTGGTGTCTTCTACAGTCTGAGAGGAAATAAAATAACAAAACTGATTACATTTTAAGACTTAATTATTTTGATTAATGCAAAAGTTTGTCTTCAATTTCACCCAAGGAGTATAATGTTACACAAATATGACATTTATGTGTGTTTGTGCGTACTTGCCCCTACAACCTTAGTAATATACTTCAGAATCTGCAGTTTAATGTTTTCGGAGTTTAAACTTGGAATCCTGGGACATTAATGAATATTTATTTATACATACATCTGAGCATTTTATCTCAAATTTGTAATATGTAGTCCACTTTTAAACCCACATATACAAAAAAAAATTACACTATACGTATATATTTTCAAGATACTGCTACCAAAGTAGTTAAAATCGATGAACTATGTTAATGTCAGTGTTACACTGTGATGTTGCCTCTGTAAATTTTAACAAAATGAGACATGTGCTGAGTGTGCAGATCCCAATGGAGTACTTTTCTTAGCAACAATAACCATGTTAAAACAGTCAAATTTTAATATATTTTTTTTAATTCTTGAGGTAAAAAAAATATTCTTGAGGTGAGTTAGTAGTAGTCTAAACTACAGTAACTTCATAACATATTTAAGTACAACGTATTTGAGCATAAAAATATATGCTCAAAGAACTCTTTTGTATGGGGGAACTTTGGTGGCTCAGCCAGTTAAGCATCTGTCTTGGGCTCAGGTCATGATCCCAGGATCCTGGGGTGGGGGATCAAACCCCACCTTGTATGGCTCCCTGATCAATAGGGGAGTCTGCTTCTCCCTCTTCCTTTTTCCCTCACTCCTAGTACATGCTTGCTTGCACGTTCTCTCTCTCAAATAAATAAAATCTTTAAAACAAAAACAAAAAAACAAACCTCTCTGGTATCAAAAGCAAAGAAAACCATGAAATACTTTTTACCTACCATATCAGTGTAAGCTTAGTTCAAATTTCTAGTTATTAAGAATAGAATACAATCATTTTAAGATATATTAAAATAGACCAGAAATTCACTGCTGCATGCTGTGATTTATAGTAATAAGTAAAAGAATTGGTCATTCAGGAATTTGTAATTGGGTTCATAACAATTCCATGTTTCCTTCAAATTTAGAAAAAAATTTAATATATAGATTTAGTTCTCCTAATAACTGTAGAATTCATGACTTTTGTAAAGCCTTTAGAGTTATCATGCTTTCAGTTGACTCCAGCTTTTTTTAGTTGTTTAGTTGTCTTTCTCTCCAAGCATAATGATTTTTCTACTCAGAAACAAAATAACTACATATGATTGATCATGCAAAAAGTGATATTTATTCACCCCAATGTTTATAGCAGCATTATCAACAATAGCCAAATTATGGAAAGAGCCCAAATGTCCCTTAACTAATGAATGGATAAAGTAGTTGTTGTATATGTATAAAGAAGTGGTGTGTGTGTGTGTGTGTGTGTGTGTGTGTGTGTGTATACAAGTGTACACATACATAATAGAATATTAGTCATAAAAATGAATGAAATCTGGCCATTAGCAATGATATGGATGGAGCAAGAGTATATTATACTAACTGAAATAAGTCAGTCAGAGAAAAACAAATACCATATGATTTCACTCATATGTGGAATTTAAGAATCAAAACGATGGACAAAGAGAGAAAAAATAGAGGCAACCCATAAAACAGACTCAACTTTGAGGACAAGCTGAAGGTTGCTGGAGGTAAGTGGGGTGGTGGATACTAAGAAGGGCACTTATGATGTTTTATGTAAGTATTGTAGGTAAGTTTTGAATCACTAAATTCTACATCTGAAACTAACATTGTGCTTTTTGTTAACTAACTAGAATTTAAATAAAACCTTGGGAGAAAAAACAAATAAAAAATTAAAAAAAATTAAAAATGTGAAAGTTATGGTTTTGGGAAAGACAGACTCCCCAATTTATTAGAGATAAGAGTTTACAATCATAATTCATCACATTGAAATGTGAGTTTTCCACCAAGTTTGAATATACTCCAAATGTTTTGATTTATATATTTTCAGCATAGAAGGTCAATATGTAGCATTTTCTACTACTCTTCTTTTCAAATGCACTATTTCATGTTTCACAGTGCTTATGATGGTCAGATTTATGTATCCACTTAGATAGACTTTAGTACCCAGTTATTTAATCAAATACTAATTTTGGTGTGGCCATGAAAGTATTTTCCAGAAGTGATTAACAAGCCCATCAGTTGACTTCAAGTCCTTCATAATTAGGATAGGCATAATCCAGGCAATTGAGGACCTTAAGAGTCTTATCTTAATCAAGAAGACAATCTGCTTGTGGAGTGAATGGACTGAAGATTCAGCTCCTACCTGAGAGTTTCTGCTTAGGTAGCTAGCCAAAGATTAAGTCAATTCCTTGCAATCAATCACATGTATATGGTGAAACCCTGATTGACACAGTGCTCTTGCATTTTGCTTGTATTTTGTCAAAGTCTCAAGAAAAGAAAAAAGAGCATCAAGCACATATCCTTCTGATCCTGAATGCTTAGCTGAAAGTTGATCACCCTGCTCTCATTTTCCTAAAAAGAACAGCTCCCCCCACTCTTCTACCTTCAACCAATGCTTACAACTGCATTTTCCCAACCTCCTTTAGTCAGTACAATTAAGACTTCATTGTAACACATTTAATTTACCAACAATAATTATTTATTCTCAAACATTCATTCATTAATTAAACTTTAGTTTTATTGTACAAATAATTTCTCTAACTCTGAACGTAATTTAGGTAAATTGAGTTTATATATACAATAAACAACTGTTAATCTACAATGTTTTTAAATCCCTTTGTTTGTTATATAGATCTTTAGAAATGAAAACCAGAAAAAAATAATAACCTTCTTTGTTGGCTATCTCTTTCAGTATCACTGCATTCAGTGTGTTTATTTTAGAGAATGTTTTACTCTCCAATTCCCATACCCTGTACTCCACAGTTTTCAAATGTTCCCCTCCAATCTTCCATATATCTAAAACCAGCAAGTCTTTCTCTAGATGTAAAAGAACTTTGTGCTCGCTTCGGCAGCACATATACTAGATGTAGAAGAACTTTTTGTGTTACTGTTTCACATAATAAATGTACACCATTTTCATTTTGAAATGTTATATAAGAGTGGAAAGAACAGCAACTCTACACATACCCATGTGTAGGTATGCTCGCGCTCTCTCTCTCACATACACATATCCATTTCGACTATATTGCATATAAATATACATAATTTTATATCCTGGTTTTCCTTTTAACTGTTTTATAACCTTTATCTCCTGTCATTATTCCTATAAAATAGCTAATGGTTGAATATTTTATCACATTGACATATTTTATTTAACCCCATTCTAGTCCTATTAAATCAATGCTTGTTTATAAATCTTTCTTTTCATGTCTAATATCTCTTTTGACTTAATTCTTTAATAGAATTTATGTTCAAGTAGAATAAATATTTTTAGGTGTTTTAAAAAATACCTCCAAGCTCATTTTCAGGAACTCACTAAGATTTTTTAATTCCGCTAAGGATATATAATTTTAGAAGTTACTCCATATAATAACATAAATAAGATAAAAATAAAAATATATGTTTATAAAAAATAAAAAAATTAAAAATAAATAAAAAAATAAAAAATACCTTATTATACTTATACTTATTTATAAAGTCACTAAATAATCTATAGTTTTAGAAGTCACTCTAAAGAATGATTGTAACAGTATTAGAAGTTGCAACATGTACCTGAGGACTTTGTAGTTCCCATCACTTTGACTAATTCACTAAAGAGGTTACAGCACCACTATATAACTCACTATAAAGAAGATGAAATGGAATTTTCCTGAAAGCTAATGCAAAGACCATTTTATTCAGAGAGAATAGAAGGTGATCAACAATTTTGAAGGATCTGTAAAAACTGTGAATATGATTAAAGCACTGAGACTGAGGCAAATCTTCTCTGGTTCATGAGGAAAAAAAAAAGTTGGGACTTCAACTCTCCTTTATCAATACTCAGCTTTTGCGCTGTTGAGTAAAAATGTACTCACATAAGATTTTGATGAGGGATGTGATAAAAAAAAATATTCTTTCTGATACTGATGAGAGTCAAGACTATATCTGTATTTTAAGTGTCTTGCTCAAGTGAGACATCTTAAGAAAAGATTTAGAATCTTGAGTAGTTTTAATATTTCACTTCTTTGCTGAAAGTTCATTTAATTTTAAGCATAAAATCAAACTATTTTATGAAATTATTCAAGAGCTTAAATTTCAATATTTGGGAGTTTTCTTCATTTACTACAGAGAGAAACTGAGGACTATGACTGGACAAATTTAAAAAGAAAAATGTTAATTCAAACCAAAGTTTGAATTAGTAACTTTTTCACTACTATTTGAAGCATCCACTTTTCTAGTTTTGCTTACTTGTTACTTTGTTTACTTAAAAATAACTAAATCTTCATCTATATTTTACCAGAATATCAATATCCATTTATGTTTGCTTGCTACCTTCCATAATGCCATATAAATGTGAGTTAGATGGGGTAACTGGTGATAGACATTGGGGAGAGTATGTGTTATAATGAGCACTGAGTATTATATAAGACTGATAAGTCACAAACCTGTAACCATGAGACAAATAATACATTATATGTTAATTAATTGAGTTTAAATTTAAAAAAAATAAAATAAAGCAACCTCTCCAAAAAAACCCCCAAAACAAAATCCAAGGTAGAATTTTCTAATTCTGTGACATAAAGAATAGGACAAATTATGTATGCATAATTTTTGAAAAATATTAAGCACACACACACACACACACACACACAAAGTTGACCAAAATACTGCTCTAGAATCATTTGGTCTAAGTCAACATATTTTTTTTCCATATGCAAAGTTTTAAAGCAGCATGTTTTAATCTGTGATAAGCATTTTCCCCAAAAGACGGCTTCTCATTTTATTTAGACTTATTTTATCTGAGGTCATGTTCCCTGGAAAAGAGACTCAGACAGAAGAAACTCATTTGCAGAAGGTTTACTGGGGAAAAATTTAGTTATAATATCTATAAGAGATTATGGTAAACGAGGTGGAGTAGACAGAGAATTGAACAGTGATTAAGCTGCAAAAAACAATCCTACAGGTAGTTCAGAAACTAGGATAACCATTCAGAGTTGGCTTTCTAGGTATAGGAGCCAGGTTTTCCTACCCCACTACAGCTTGCCCTTTCTACTACTAAAATATAACCCGCATGTGGGCTGACTCTGCTGAGAATAAAATTCTTCTGATGGTTCCCTCAGTAATGGCCAAATTAAAAACAAAAACAATTTTTTTGGAATTCTGTCTCAATATTTATAAAATGAGTCACTGCACTATTTAAGCAAATTTTAAAATCACAGGGCTTTTTTTGGTTTTATTTTGTTTTGTTTTCTAAATTCGTGGGGGTCACTTTGAACTGTTTGTAAGTTTTTATTTTACTTATCCTACGTTTTCTGAGTATCTAATACATATAAAGTGGTCATCAAAAAGTAAATATATAAAGTATAAAATATAAAAGTATATAAGGTACAAAAAGGCAAAGCAATGCTCATGCTTTGGAGTTGTTATGAGAAGACAGGATTGTTCAAATAACTGATACACTGTACTAGCTACAATGTAAGAGTTTTTATAAGTCAAGTTCTTGTTTGACTTCTTAAAGAATGAAAAGAGTTTTGAGAGGCACATATGAAAATGAAGATGATTCTAGTCAGAGTGAAGTACATTAGAAAGAAATAGAAATGCCAAAGTGCAAAGCATATATATATGTATATATATTTTTTGGAACAACGATTATACCAATTTAATGAAACATCAGGTATGTGGACAAAAATAGTGAAAGATTGCTAGAAAGTTACATTGTTCCATCCTCAGATGTCAGACTAACTCTGCACTGGAGCCTTGGGGGCGCAAAGGAGTGTGATGCGATAGTTTCGCTGTCAACAAACCCCTCCTCTCTCTGTTCTTGCTCTAAGACTCCACAGCAAGCTAGCCAAGAGTCTCATCCATTCGAGCTCCAAAATATATTTCAGATCTGACCACTTCCCACCACTTTTACTACCACAAACACAATTCTAGTCCTCATCTTCTGTCATCTTGACTGTGGTAGTAACCCCCCAACAGGACTCAGCAGGTTAGCCCTTGCCTCAGTATAATGCATTCTCCAGTGAGCTGGCAAAGTCACTTGTAAAAACTGAGGGTTGCAGAAGGGGGGGGGGGGGGGATGGGGTAGCCAGGTGATGGGCATTAAGGAGGGTACATGATATGATGAGCACTGGGTGTTATATGCAACTGATAAATCATTGAACCCTGCATCTAAAACTAATGATGTATTCTATGTTGGCTAATTGAATTTTAATTAAAAAAAAAAACTAAAAAAAAAAATCAGATAATTTCACACTCCTCATTCTGAAGGCTTTCAGTGACTTTCCATGACACTGAGACTTTAAAAGCCAAAGTCTTGACCTGACCTGCAAGGCCTCACAGGATTTGTTTCCTTTCTTATCTTCTTTCTTAAAATTCTCTCTATTTTTTCCCTTGTTCATTGATCATTCTGGGTATCTTACACTCTTCAGATTTATTACATTTGAGACTTTTGTGGCTTTCTTTTCTGAACACTGATGGTCACATGGACTTCTCATCTATTTTGTCTAAAGCACTACCTTCACAAAGAAACCTTTGCTAAGTGAGCATCCAAAATAGCTTTCTTCTGATCATTTTCAATCATATCTCCTCTTCATGACATTTTTATCCTGTTTATTTATGTTTATTTTCCATCATCCCCCAACAGAAGGTAAGCTTCATAAAAAAGTCCTCACTGGTTCTCCATTATATAAACAGCATCTTGAACAGTAGATGAGTTTTTATACAGAGGCTAAAGATTATTAGCAAATGATAATACCATTCATTACCAAGTATCTTCCAAATTGGGATATTTCACAGAATCTTAAAAATTGTGAAAATAATTTGAGTCCCTTGATAAATTATCCAATCAAATATGAATCCTTAGGTTATCTAGAAATGTGAATCATTATGGTTGTCTAGAGGTGACTTTCTTTTTTTTTTTTTTTTAAAGATTTTATTTATTTATTTGACAGAGAGAGATCACAAGTAGGCAGAGAGAGAGAGGAGGAAGCAGGCTCCCTGCCGAGCAGAGAGCCCGATGCGGGACTCGATCCCAGGACCCCGAGATCATGACCTGAGCCAAAGGCAGCGGCTTAACCCACCGAGCCACCCAGGCGCCCCTAGAGGTGACTTTCTAATGCATTTACAAATATTAGTATTCATAAAAAAATTAAACTTCGAACAAAAGTGTGCAATTTTTAGACCGTCTCTCCTGAAGGATTTAGAAATGATGTAAATAAGATAAACTTTAGAGAGGAAAAATATAAATAAACAAAAATTTGATTGGTCAAACCAAGTTCTATAAACCATCTAAAGAACAAAATGACTAGCTCAACTATAAGGACTTAAATGTTGGTGGAGAATATGTCAACATATAAAGAATATACATAAAAGGGAACTATAACTTATGTAAATAAGCACAAGAAAAGTCATAGAACAGATACTCGCAGTGCCCATCCAAGCTCTGACAAGAATGTGTTCAGTGTTAGCTCTTTAGTCATGTGGGGTTCAAAAATACCTCTAAAGAATCTTTTAAATGACTTATATGTCAATCTTGCATTCATAATAATTTCCTTAACACTAACTGTTTTCATCTTGTCCTAACCAAGCAAAATTTGGCTTATTTTCCTCTATATTGGAACACTTAGAGGGATTGAATGGGTTACTTATACTGAATTAAATATTCCAGCACCGGTGACACTTACATATCTTATTGTAAATTAATACACTGGCATTAGACTTATATGCTTATTTTATGTAAATCCACTTCTGAGCAATGAATTTTCCCTCTGTTTGCTGACAAAATCAGTTTCTAAGCCAGAGGGAAGATCCAGGACTCTGGCAAATCTACCGAGGTAATGCAGGCCACCTTATGGGCTTTTTGGAAACATTTTTAAGGTCTTTGCCTCGGGGCTATTGACTTTTGCTGAGTATGCCATAGCATTTTCTTATTTTAAACTCTATAATAGCTCTTCTTTTTTTTTTTTTTTTTAAGATTTTATTTATTTATTTATTTATTTGACAGACAGAGATCACAAGTAGGCAGAGAGGCAGGCAGGGGGTGGGGCGGGGAGGAAGCAGGCTCCCCTCTGAGCAGAGAGCCCTATGTGGGGTTCAATCCCAGGACCCTGGGATCATGACCCAAGCCCAAGGTAGAGACCCTAACTCACTGAGCCACCCAGGTGCCCCTCTTCTTTAATTTTTAAGACTGCCTTTCAATAGCAAAAAATTATATTTTAAGTAATCTCAATATTTGAATGTCATGCTATAGTTCATAATAATGAAGAGAGTTTTAGTTTACTTTATTCATTCACTCATTGAACAAATATACTCTTATTCATCTTCAAATACAAGATAGACATGATCCCTGCACTGACAGAATTTGTGTTTCAGTTGCATAGGTGAAAGTTAAACTAATTACACAAATACAATTTTAATTAAAAATTTGATAAGTCTTATACAACGGAAGTACTGGGGTGGTTAATGATATTTTAGGCTCCAGGAACTGTAATTTCAAAACCTTTGTGTAGGCAAGAGCACAGTCTATTTGAAGGACTGAAACAATATTAGCTAAATGGAGGAAAGCTAGGAAGGATGCATTTAAAATGGATTCTACGAGTAGAGGGAGGAGTCACTATAAATTGAAAAATTTAGAAACGTGTGAAGCTATAATAGTGAAAATGCTTTGAATTTTTTGATTTCCCTCTCCTAACTTACATAGCATTTAATGACAAAATAATGAGCCCCAAAGATGCCCTTATCCATGTCTCTAGAACCTGAAAATATGGTACTTTACATGTAAAAGGGACTTTAAAGACATAATTAAAAATCCTGAGATGGAGAAATTATCTTGCTTTATCCAGATCAACCTAATATTGACACAAGAGTCCTTATAAGAGGGAGGCAATAAAGTCAATGTTAGAGAGAGAGGAGATGGGCAAAGGAAGCAAGAGTTGGCAAAGAAAACACATTTTTTCCCTAGAGTCTCCAAACCTTGAAGGATGAAGCCCACCAATACACGAAAGACTGATTTTGTAGTTCTAGTGTCCAGAACAGAAATATAATAGTAATATACATAATAAATAATGACTATTTATTGTTTTGAGCCACTGAGTTTGTAGTAATGTGTTACAGTAGCAATAGAAAACTAGTACAAATATTTAATATTTGCTCTTTATTGTTAAATATGGAGTGTTTTATATCATTTATTATAGTTAACCCAAAATAGGATGTCAATGCCCAGGGGCAAAGAGCCATATTTCTGACTTCCTTATGGCTAAGCCATGTCCATAACATATTACATGATTTACTTGCTAAGCAATTTAATGTAATAAATTAAAATTTTTTAAGTTTAAAATATGTTAAAATTATTTTTCTGCCTCAAAACCGATGTTGAGTTCTTATTCCACTTCTAACTTTTATTAGGCATATAAGGTTGTCTAAACTAAGGAACTTCAGGCTTGGACCAGAATGAAGGGCTCTCTTTGCCTTTTTATTTATTTATTTTTGGCAAATACCTTTTATAGACGTTTCCCACAACTATTGATGTACCCAAAATTTGTCCTTCTGTTCTTCCTAGTAGTCCTACTTCTAGAATCTGGTCACATTTATTTCACTTAGACTTAACTTTTCTAAGATGTATGACTTAAAACAAGTTCATTGATCTTAGTTTTTTTTATCTATTAAATATAATTCAAATTTTTGTCACAGGCTTGAGATGGCATTTAACTAACATGGTGCTCATCCAGGTTCTCCCTCCGCCCCTCGTCACATCACATCATTCCACTGCATGACTCACTTATCGGGAACTTCACTAGACAGGCTCTCCTAAGCTATCAAACCTGAGACTGTTTTACATCCCAGAAAATAGAGATAAAGTCAGAAAGCACGTATAAATGAATGCCAATATTTCAGTGTCAGATCAGTCCTATAGAAGAGAGCATTTTGGAGTGAGTATTTTGGTGTACTTCTGAGTTTTACACCAGACGAAGTGATAATTCTTCCAGAGGCATTAATATTGTCTCCTTCCATTTCACAGTCAGTACTGTGTCTGTGCACTGCAATTTCATGAGACAGGAACTTTAAATGTCAGCATCACCTACTGTTCCTCTGACAAGTACCTAAAATGAACCAAATATTAGTTATCGGTACTAAACAAGATTAATGTTCCTGACTGAACCGATGCCAAATAAATATGAGTTGTGGAATAAAGGGTAAAGGGTACAGAACAGAGTGTATTTGTAGCATTCATCCTTATCAAATGTTGCCGAGCTGGTATTACTTTTATAAAAGTTCAGCAGACGTGAAAGAAGAATCCCCACCTTGCTCTCTGTATGTGTGTCTAAATTTGTCACTTTCATTAATGTAGTGTAGAAAAAGTACGGTGTCTATTCATTTTACAACCTCTTGCCCATTTCAGCAAAGATAAATGAATTAATTTTCTTTATTCCGAAAACAAAACCCAGGTTTGTTAATGAGATTTTGAAGGGTCTGTGGTAACTCTAGGTCTCAGCAATGATAAGCATTCCCAAGCCAGAGCGGGGAGAGTGTTCGAACAGGACGTGGTAATTCTTCCAGGCAGATAGAACAGATAAATGCCTATAAGCTAGTCTAATCTGAATCTGACATGAATTCAAACCATCTTTATTGAAACCTTCTCCAAGATATCTCATGGGTGGTACAAAGAATACATGATATATTTTGGGGACTTCTATAGCCGTGCCACACTGAGTAAAATATTTATATTCACATCATTTTTGTAATGACTGCAACTGAGTAATATTATACCTTTTTAACTCAAACTACCTCTCTGAAACTCACAATAATTAAAAATGGTGTATCGTATATAATTTCATACTTTGGAAACCATTGGATTTTCCTTGCCATAAATAACATGCCAAAAAATTGCTGATTTAATGGTAATAAAATTACAATTTTAAAGTAACTGGCATATGTTCCAGGCTTTGCTGTTACCTAATCCTTATTTATGTTTTTGCAACTGTCAACCGTCAAGGGTAAAACTGCACCACACAGATAGGACTACAACTATAATGCAACCCAGCATCGTGGGTTTCTAATGGCCAATAAACTGATTTATTAAACAAACTCTATTAATGTTACACCAGCGATAAAGCGATTATGGAGCCCTTTACATTGTAAGACTATATAATTATCATTTCTTCTTTAGAAAAGAGCCACATCTTTATAAAATAGTCACCAGCCTCTGACATGCTGGGCTGTGTAAAACTGATAATGAGTTGAAAATGAAGACTGTCAGCAGTATGTTCGCCAAAATAGTATACAAGCCATTTGAATCGAAACAATAATAAAGCAATCTTTTTCCTCTTTCAGAAGGAAATTACTATTTAAATCTCTAGAAAATATTCCTAGAACTAGTGTAAACCAATAGAAGTATAAGGTTTTTAAACTTAAAGTTTAGCATAAGTGTCTGAAATAAATGTCAAGTATTTAAAGATAAATATATCAAACACCATTTTTTTTTAAAATACAGAGGAGAATAGTTTTTTAAAACCATGGAAAATCAAACTTTAATTTGTAGTGATCATATTCTTTTCTAAGGAATAAGATAAGATTGGAGAACTACAAAGGTATAATTAAAATTATTTAATATAAATGCACACCAATATTTATATATTCACAAACTTTGTTTTCTACAGATACATTGGAAGAATACAAAAAAGGAAACTATTATCATCTTCATCAGTGTATTTCTAAACTGAAATCATGCTCATCTCATTGTTTTTGCATATTCAGAGAACAGGTTTGCTAAGAAAACCAAGTTTCTTTCCACTTTGTAGTATAAAATATCTTCCTTCCTCCATATACCTTTATTTATTTTGGCAGGTTTTGACTGACCCTACTAGACACTGGGTTGGGTCTGTGGCCAATGGCTGTTTAAACAGATTTGTTCCATCCTAGTGGTAATACTGGTTATTTCAGAGTTGGATAAGTCATCCCAAACCAGCTAATAAAAATTTTCTTTTAGATATTTTGGTCATTAATACCAAGGGCATGACTTATCTTCCACTGCCCAATAAATATTTAGCCAAAATACTTTATTCCTTCTTTCATCAAAATTTTTGCAACATCATCATGAGTGGAATTTATTGTATCACTTCTTGAAAAGAGGCTTAGCCAATTCTGACGCTAAGCCTTAAGAGGTCTTTAAAGGGAACTTTACTCTTTCATGCTTCTCCCATCTCTATTAAAAGAACATGCCTCGGGGCGCCTGGGTGGCTCAGTGGGTTAAAGCCTCTGCCTTCGGCTCAGGTCATGATCCCAGAGTCCTGGGATTGAGCCCCACATCGGGCTCTCTGCTCAGCAGGGAGTCTGCTTCCTCCTCTCTCTCGGCCTGCCTTTCTGCCTACTTGTGATCTCTGTCTGTCAAATAAATAAATAAACAAAATCTTTAAAAAAAAAAAAAGAACATGCCTCAGTTAGTTCATAGGTCTCAGAAGGAAAAGGAGTGGCAAATGGTGTTACACCCCTGAGCTAAGCTATATTTGATCACAACGTCCAGCCACTGCAGCCTGGAGCAGAATCACACCAACTGACCAGCAGAATTATAAGAAAATGTTTACTGTGTACTCTAGTGAAATTTTGTGTTTGGTGATTCACTAGTAGTAGCTAACTGATACAGTGGCTCAGATGAGAATGATTAACAGTGGTGGTGAAAAACTTGTGGTTGGATTTTAAATATCCTGTCAAAACAAGAAAAAAATATATGTGGACAAATGAAATATATGAAGACATATGAAAAAATATATGAAGACAAATGAAAAGGATGACTCTAAAGCTTTTGCCTTGAATAACTGCAAGAAAGGAGTTATAGTTTACTGAGATAGTAAGTGAAGGTTAAGTATAGAGCATATTTTGAGAGAAAGAAATCAGAAATAATATCTTATAACTTAAATTACTATATGAGCCTGGAATTCAAGATAGTGTTCTCATGAGAAATAAAAAGAAATAAAAAGCTTTTGGTATTAAAATCATAATATTGAAGGTGGTGACCAAAAGAATGATTGTTTGATGGACAGTAGGGAGAAGACCAAGGTCTCTAAAATTAAGTTTTGAAATAGGAAAAATAAAAGTGGAATAAAAAATAAAATAGGAAAATAAAAGTGATCAAAAGAGCAACAAATTAAGTAGAAAGAAAATCAGGAGGGGTTGGTTTCCTGGAAGCCAAAGGAGGAAAATATGTCATGGAGATTAAGTAATTAGGTATGTGGTCCGTGGGTCAAGTAGGATCATCTTTGGGTACTGACTTTAGATTTAACAAATTGGAAGATTTCATATGTTTAACTTACTGTACTTGTGTGGATTCTTTTTAGAAATTCATCTAACAAACATTCTAAATATTATTTTGTGTTATTAATACCACCAACACATATAGTACAACACATATAGTACATAATATGTGTAGTATGTATCACCAAGTATATATAAAATACACATTTACATACACATACACACACACCCCTATATATATATATATATATATATATACACTAAATGCATGATGAATTCTCAGCATTAAAATTTGTTTGGAGCAGCTATGTTCTAAGATTAGATAATTTTTATTTAATTCAAAACACATTTATTTTGAAATTATTACACACACATGTAAAAAAATACATATATCTATCTCCTTAACTGATTGGTATAAATACTTCTTTCCAATAAGAATGGAATTTTTATTTATTTTTTTAAGATTTTATTTATTCATTTGACAGAGATCACAAGTAGGCAGAGAGGTAGGCAGCAAGAGAGGAAGGGAAGCAGACTCCCTGCTGAGCAGAGAGCCCAATGCGGGGCTCAATCTCAGGACCCTGAGATCATGACCTGATCCAAAGACAGAGGCTTTAACCCACTAAGCCACCCAGGTGCCCTTGTAATTTTTATTTCTAATGATAGCCAGACTACACTCAGAAAGAATGAAAGATGTCTGATTGGCTGACTTTTCCATTATTTCTCATTTTTTTAAATTTTGAGAACATATAAATGTTCTCTTGAGGCACCATAGTGTTTGCACCTATGACTAGCACATCCCTTAGTTTTTTGTTATGTGATGATTTATTTTCCCAATTGATAATTCATTGTATTAATCCAACATTTATGGAGTTTATCTTACAGTAGTTAAAAACACAGAGTATGGAGTCAAATTGCTTGATTTTGAAATTTAGTACTAATCTTCAAGATTCTGTCCTTTAAAGTCCATAAATATAATTGGGGCAATATTCATACTTCCCTTATACAATCATTCTATTTTTGAACTAAGCCATCTTAAATCATTAGTATGGTGTATGGCCTATTTCAAACACTGAAACAGCATCTATTATGATTATTATTAATTCTAGTATTATGTGCAAGAGCTATGCTAACAATTAGAAATATAAAGAATGTAAAATATGAGGAAACTTATAATTTATCTTATCAGGATAAGGATATCAGGGAACTTATAATTTACTAAGAAGAAAGATATGAAAAGAAATAAAAACCAATGCCTCAACAAATATTTAGTAGTAGATGTGTGCTCAAAGGATGGAATAGTCATAATCAAACTTCTACTTAAATATAAAGAAAATCTCAGAGATAAGAAACTTAAATTTTGCCTCTTCTGATGTTGCCTCTGGTATGTGTTTTCTTTGTTGTCTAAATTGTTCCTATATTTTTGTACATATAATCAGTAAAAAAAATAAGGAAAGGGAATCAATTTCTATTACGTACCTGTCATATGTTAGACAAAAACAATGTTAAGTACCTTGCATGCACACCTCAATTATGTAACGATTATATGATGGAGTATTCTATTTCACAGGTTACTTTCACTGATAAATAGCTATTCCTTCAAAAGGATTCCTTCTATCTTAGGCATGTTTTTAAGAACTTTGCAATATATTAATTAATTTAATCCTCAAATTATATCAATGAAATAAAGTATTGTTTTATGGATTAGGAAATTGTTATGCCCCAAAGTTTGAATACATTTTCTAAGGCCTTATAGACATTATATGGCTGATTTGGAATTTGAAACTCTAAACAAGGATTTTTGGGGCTGAATTGTGTTCCCTCAAATTCATATATTGATGTCCCACCCCCACTGCCTTGGAAGGAGTTGGTATTTGGAGACAAGGCCTTTAAAGAAGTGATTAAGTTAAAATGAGGTCATTTGGGTGAAGGCCTAATTCTTTATGACTGCTGTTCTTATAAGAAAATGAAAGAAACACGTGGCATGCATGCACATTAAGGAATGAACCTGTGAAGGCACAGCAAGGAGGTGGCCATCTGCGAGCCAAGGGGAAAGAAGAACTCAACCTTGCTGCCATTTGATTTTGGAGTCGTAACTTCCAGAACTGTGAGAAAACAAATTTCTGTTGTTTAAGCCACCCACTCTATGGTATTTTGTTATAACAGCCCTAGAAAACTAATGCAAAGTGATTCTCAACATGGTCCTATTAACATCTGGTTCCAACAGAGGACTATCCTGTTTATTGCGGAATGTCCAGCAGCATATCTTGCTTCTATCTCCTTGATATCAGCAGTAACCCTTCGATTGTGATAATCAAAAATGTTTATAGACATTACCAAATTTCTTTGAGATGTAAAGTGGCCCCTGGTTGAGAACCAGAAATCTACACTGAGAAAGCACACAAGACTATCAAGGAATTTTAATAATTTTCCTCAACCAAAGTCTTATTATACTATGTAATGAAGCTAGGACAAAAACTGAGGTTCATCTGACTCCAAACTAATGTATTTTTCCACAAAATCTATTACTGTTGGCAAGATTATAAGTGGAGGAGGAATTGGGTTAGGATGGGGCCCAGTGGAGAATGAGCGGGACTGAAATATAACTTGAGAACATCTACCTTGATTCAGAAGCACTGTTCAATAAAGCCCTACTGAGAATCCAGGTAAACAGAACTAATTTTTGAAATTAAGATTGATGAAGATCTTAATTGGAACTCATCATCTCATGAAAATATCTGTTGATCTGCCTGTCTTGATTGTTACTGCTATTTTTTCTTTGAGCCAGACAATGTCCACTAATCTTTGAAAAGGTAAAAGGAGTTTCAAGAAATCAAAAATATACCAGGCAGTAGACAGGGGGAAAGATGACCAGAACTGAAAGCATGTTGCTTATTTTTAGTTATTTGATTGTCATATTGTACCCTAATTATCTCCTTAGTTCTCTCTGCCTCACTTGACTGTGACTCCTTGCCATACAGGATTATGTCTTCTATTTTTTTTGCATTCTTAGCACTTTGTACTATACCTGTCATATAATCTAAACTTAATAAAAATATTCCAGTGATTAAATAAGCCCAAGGATCATCCTAGTAAAATACCATATGAAGACATAAAGAATCTACGCAATTAAAAAGAGTGTGAGCTTACAAAGCAAGAATTTATACAAATATGTGAAATAGCTACAAAAAATATAACAAATATCTAAATTTTATGGTCCAATCTAATTTGTCAGTATTTCTATACAGACCTTGATGAACTAACCATTGGAAGTTCAAAATTGAAAGGGTCTTGTTAAGGCAGAAATAAAGAAAGCTTACCAATGTTTTTTTTTTTATCTAGCAGTGTCAGGTTGGCTCATTTTTTTCTGGCATTTTAATGCAAATTTGTTAGAAAAGAATGTAGTGTTCAGATGACTGCAATAATTTTAATTATGTTTGGCCTGCAGCACATAGCTGCACAGTGAGTGGGAGTAAGCACTTCTTAAATTTCACAATGAGTTTTCTGAAAACTGCATTGCAAAAAATACATGTAAATATCTGAAATTAAAGAAGATTCTATACAAACAAAAAAACAAAATATTCAAAAGAACATGTTTTGGAGGCTTTAAGAGTAAAGCAGAAAATATTTATAGTTAAATGTGGGAAGTAAAAGTGACACAGGCAAGAAATAAGTTTACAAGATAAAAATAAACATATAGATTTCTGGGACTATTGCTGTAGTACCATAAGGATGAACTCTCGTATAATTATTAGATTAAAATGGTAGACATACTACCGCCTATGTTTATGCTTTAAATCTTAAAGAGCTTGAATTGTTACATTTGAAAAGGGTCAGTTTAAAAATATTTTGTTCCATTCATTGTGGGCTACTGTGGAAAGGAAGAAACTATCATCTTGTATCTTAAAATTAATTCTCTTGTCTTCATCTGTTTATCAATTGGGATCTTCATATCCTACAAGATAATATTAGATCAAAAGTAAATACTGTCTTATCTCTAATAATAACCATATGAAAAAGTGCCTCATTTATCTGTCATAAAGTGGAAATAATTTAGCTCAAAAACAAATATAATAAAATATTTTGAGGGTCCAGATATTGACTGGTCCACTATAAATTGCCATATTTTGTCTTGCCCCTATTTCATGCTATAATGACTTTTCGTACTCTAGACAAAGGTCTAATTAAAACAACTGTTTTTCATGAAATTTAGATAGGAAACTAATATTCTCATAATAGAAATTTAAAAATTCTTTCTGTAAAATATGCTTTAAATTGTATGTCATCTTTGTGAGGGAAGTCATGGATATATAATATAAATATTATAATAATGTTTAAAAATAATTTAATTATAAAAACGGAAGCATCTTTGATTACACTAAGGACAAGTAGATATGTCACTGAAAGCTTCACTTTGCCATTGGTAATTTTCATGGTTTCAAAAATTTCCATTTTATTAGCCAGAAACTACTTATTCTTTGGCACTAATGCCTCACTACAGTTTTTGTCATCAATGTTACTATGATAAAATTAAAAAGATCATCATTATTAAACATGTTTTGTATACATTGAATTCTAATTAGGCTCTAAAGAGCCTAATATATGCCAATTTATTAGTATGTCAGTAATCCCTATAGACTTGAATGTTCTGAAAAAAAGTGATAGAAGCTATCACAATGCCGAAAGAATTTTTATTTATGAACAATATTCTTGAATGTATTGCCATATTTTCTTTCACTTTGACTTTTTATTTGTATCCAAGAATAAGGTAATTTTAATCAAAACCATCTGAGACTACATGTAAATTTAGCTTCACACTGAACCCATAGACAGAACAGGGGACTGATGACAAGCCTGGAGTTAAAATGTTCTTTAGCCACTTTGAGGATGAGCTTTGTTTTACTTGTATGAAAACATCACAAATTGTTATTATTATTTAGCACAGACTTATCATATTATAATGGAAGCCTAGTATACAGACACCTGAGCAAACTGCCATGTTGTGGATGACTCTCTGCCTACCCCAACTCTTTTCTTTATTTAAGCAGGAATTATGAGAAGAAGCTAATAGAATATCTTAGAATATAGATGGTTCAATAACTGTATTGAAAATATAAAATGAAATCAGATCCTCAATCTTATAAAAACTGAAGCTCATGTTGAGCTCCATGCCTGTTTGAAAAGCTGTCACATTTCCAAATGCACTATATTTCTCTTTCCTACTTGACTTCTCTTTCCTACTTGACTTCTCTTTCCTACTTGACTTAAATTTTTAAAAATTTTTAAAAGATTTTATTTACTTATTTGAGAGACAGAATGAGAGAGAGAGAGAGAGAGAGAGAGCACGCGCATGAGAAGGGGAGGGTCAGAGGGAGAAGCAGACTCCCTGCTGAGCAGAGAGCCTGATGCAGTACTTGACCCCAGGACTCCAGGAACATGACTTGAGCAGAAGGCAGTCACTTAACCAACTAATCCACCCAGGCATCTCTTCCTTGACTTTTCAAAAGACAGAGCTGCTGTTCAGCTCTGACAATGTAATTAGCTTCACATTGCAATTACTTCCACATGATGACAGCTATTGGTACCCTGAAACAGCTTCCAAAGTGCTTTTAACAGTTTACTTTTACAATTTAGGCTTCCAATTTTATAGTGACCTCACCTCCCGCCATGCTCAGCAAAAGGCATAATACCTTAAAATTCAAGGGTTGAAAATAAAACAAGTAACATTAATTCCACAAAGATGGAAGATGTAATTAACTTTACTGTGAATCAGTAAAACTGAGGCATAATCAAAATACATCACAAATCCTGCTTAACTTCATTGTACTGTACAGGAAAGTTATGTTTTGAAAGTCTTTTTAACAAAGTCATATTTTTATCAAATTAGCCTGTCATTGAATCAAGCTGTACTAAATGGATATGTAACATTTTAGATACTATTATTATAAAACGACTATGAAAACCACAACCCTGGGATCATAGTGAACCTTTTATTTTTCGAATTGTCCTTCAGACAAAATTCCAGTGTCCATCAGACAAAATTTCACACAAGTTTCAAACAGTGATTGTATCTTTATTTGAATCTAGAGACCCATAATCTTTAGACTAGCTTGAAATCAAATATCTTATTTGGTGATATGTTATTGCTTATCTGTCATTCCTGGATTATGCTTATTATGCCTTATATTTTGTTTCAAAAGACTATAATTTGTAACTGAAGTAAATAAAAAATAAAACTTCCACTTTATTCCACTGAAGCATAATTGAAATCACTTGGAATATTGTTTATGATGGAGAGGCATAAAGTATAAAGTCTATTTTTCACAAAGTTTAATACAAATGAAGTAAATCCACTAAAAGCCATAAATCTTTAAATTTTATTTTTTCATACTTTTTAAGCCTTATGCCAATACATATGTGTGTATCTGATCTAATTTAATCATAAAATGCTCCAAACTATAATCCCATCAGAATTTTAAATCCTCTATACTGTAGTCCTTTATTAGAAGTATCACTCTGAATGATTCTCCAAAACTCACTACTTTAAAAAGAGCTTCAGAAAAGAATATAAAGTTTAAAAGAAATTTTATCCAGAAAAAAAAATCCAGAAATATTTCATCTAGGGAATTTGTCACTGAATATAGGTGTATCTATATGGTGAATTACAGTGTATGTTCAAATATACTTTTAATTGAGGAAAAAACAAAAAGCTTCACTGGGACCACAGTGTATCAAATTTATCACCATAAAACATTAGTAAGCTTGTTGTCATTCTTTATCTGTGAATTATAGGACCCCATCTCTCTATTGACATACGGCAACATAACTTTCAGTACTCTCCTCTATTTTCCTTTCTTTTATAATTCACACTTTGTTCTTAGAGCCACCCAGTATTAGATGCAGCAAATGTTGAGTCTATTAGCTCTTCATAAAATTATAACTCAAATATAACTTAAATTATTATTTTTCAAATATATACATATACTGAATATATATCATAAACATATGTATGTGTATATTTATAAATTTCTGTGTTCATTCAAAGAAGAGACACCTCATAATCATAAAATCTTATGTTCATATATAGGTTGGGGCAATGATCCATATTTTGTTTACATTACACATGATTCCAAAATCCATTACTAAGGCTTTTAAAAATTGGAGTATTAATACTTCTAATTTGTTTTTACTGTTTGCTCTCAGTACATGCATCCCAAAAGTATATGTTGTTGAAGAAATCTATGCTCTTCCTCCATTTTTATTCCTAACTATAGAAACTTCACAATGTTAGATCTGGTAAATGCCTAATAAATTGATACGTGGGTCTGGGTGCCTAAGATCTCCATGTACTAAGAAAAAATGTTACCTAAGAACATGGGATATCTCTCCGTTTATTTGTGTCATCTTCAACTCTTTCATCAGTGAATTATAATATTCAATGTACAGGTCTTTCACCTCCTTGGCTAAATTTATTCCTAAGTATTTTATTATTTGGGTGGAAGAATTAGTTTTATGAAAACGTTCGTACTATCCAAAGAGATCACATACATGATCAACTAATTTTTAACAAGGGCACCACGAACACAAATTGGGGAAAGAATAGTCTCTTTAATAAATGGTCCTGGGAAAGCTGGACATCAACAAGCAAAACAAGGAAACAGGACACTTATGCTACTCACAAAAATTAACCCAGGTGGATTAAAGACTTAAATGTAAGATCTGAAACCATACATATATATATACATACAATGGAATAATATTCGGACATTAGTAAAAAAGAAGAAATCCTGCCATTTGTGACAACATGGATGAAGCTAAAGGGCATTATCTTAGTGTGGTAAGCCAGACAGGGAAAGACAAGTACTGTATCATATTATTCTATGTAGAACCTTAAAAAAATGTTTAAAAAATGCCAATTTTAGAGAACCAGAGAATAGACTGGTCTTTGCCAAGCACTGAGGAGAGGGGGATGGGGAGATTTAGGTTAAAGGGTATAAACTTTTAGTTAGAATAAATTCTCAGGATGTAATAATGTACAGCATAAGTTAATAATAAGGTGTTATATACTTCAAAATTACTGCAACCACAAAAAAAGAGTTAACTGTGTCAGGTTATGAATGTTTTAATTATTTCGCTCTTGATACTCATTCCACGATGTATATGTAAATCATCATGTTGCACACTTTAACCATATACAATTATATTTGTCAATCATTCCTCAATGGAGGAAATCTGCTTCAAAACTTGGTAATATACCTATAAAAATCCCAAATCCATAATTAGTGATGTCGGATGAATTTTTTACTATGTAGGTTGAACTTCTCTGACTGAGGCTGGGTACTTCAAATGCCCTAGACTACCTTATCTCCAAATCATCCCAGTGTTGATAGCATTAACATAAATTAATAAGCCATTGTATAAAGACAGCAATTCTGATCAAACATGGAACATCACATTAATCAAGAAAAACATATAATACATAGAAATGTCCTGAAGACAGTGTATGTACTAATCTCCACTAATTAGATATTTTCTGAACCAACCACACATATCTGGAGGGGAGAGCTGGGAGAAGAGGGGACCTAATCACTGGCCTATTTGCTTTGAACTCCTTGAAATTTTAATAGATTTGAAATTCCATGCTCATTCTGTAAGTAAAGGCCTGTGATGCAAGTAGTTTATAGAGATTTCAGGAAAATAAAAAAAAAAAATAATAATGTATTAAGCTTAATACAATCACAGCATTCAATGTGTATTTCCTTTTCATCGGAAGTGTGCCCAGTGCTGTGGACATATAAAAATGAAATAAAATATGATTGATGTTTTAGAACAGCTAGTGTAGAGGCTATTACAAATGTTCAAAGGGAATTTTTAGGTAATGGACTTCACTTAAGTCATTATATTAAAGACTAGGGAAGTATGATATCAGAAACAAAGTTCTTATCTGACAGCCAGATATAGAAGCTTAATGACAGTCTTTAAATGCAACAATCCCAGGGGGCTTGGGTGGCTCAGTGGATTAAGCATTTGCCTTCAGCTCAGGTCATGATCCCAGCGTCCTGGGATGGAGTTCTCCATCAGGCTCCGTGCTCAGTGGGGAGTCTGCTTTTCCCTCTGCCCCTCCCCCTAGATCATGCACTCACTCTCTCTTTCTCAAAAATAAATAAATAAAATATTTTTAAATAATTTTAAAAAATGCTACAATCTCAGATAAATAATTGAAACTCTCCTAGCCTGTCTTCACATTTTTAAAATCAACATAATATCAAACTCATGGGGATGTTGTTGGTATTAATAGAATAATTATAAAAATATTTATTGTTTATCACTCAGAGTGATTAACAATGTAAAAATCATATTATAAATGTAAGTAGATTATTTTGAAGTTGATGCATAGTAGCTCTTAAATATGGATAGCCAATCAGTTCTTTCAAGTGTAACAAAGCTAAATAGTGCAATGTCATTTCATTTTTTAAAATCATTTTATTGGGATATAATTGAAACACATAAACTGTACATTATTAAAGTATAGAATTTTATGTTTTCATGTAATTAGATACTTCAAAACCATAATTTTAATCAATATAATAAGTCTATTAAACAACTCCTACATGTCCTATGTACTCCTCTTTTCCCCTCCCACTTAACCCTTCAAGTTCTCATGAGACCACCGATCTGCATTCTGTCACTAAAGGCTAGTTTGCATTTTCTGGGATTTTTATGCAAGTGAAACCTTTTAACATGCGTTATTTTTGTCTGGTCTCTTTCACTCAACATAATTATTTTGACATCTATCCATCTTGAGTGCAATAACAGTTCTATTTTTTTTAAGATTTTATTTTATTTATTTGAGAGAGAGAGAGAAAGAGATCACAGAAGCATAGGGAGAGGGAGAAGCAGGCTCCCTGCTGAGCAGAAAGACCAATGTGGAGCTCAATTCCAGGACCCTGAGATCATGACCTGAGTGGAAGGCAGACACTTTAATCAACTGAGCTACCCAGGCACAGGAACAGCTCTATTTTTTTTAATTTAGTGTACTAATCCTTTGCAGATATACCACAATTTTGTTGCTATTGTTAACATAAAACATAGTGATTTGACAATTATATACATTATAAAATGTTTACCATAATAAGTGTAGCAATCATCTGTCACTACACAGTTATTAGAATATTAGCTGATCCATTTACCTGTTGATGGAACTTGGGTCATTTTCCAATTGAGGCTATTCCAAGTAAAACTACTACAAACATATGTGTACACATCCTAGTATGGGCATAGAGCTTGCTTTGAGTAAATACATAGAAGTAGAATGACTGTATTACATTTTCATGTTGTCTTTAACTTTCTAATAATACTTATTAAACACATATTTCTATATGTTTAATTTTTTAAAGAAATTGCCAAAGTTTTAATACCATTCTGCATACTCCACCTCCTTACATTTGATAAAAAAAATTTTTTTGTTTTGTTTTCTTAATTTTGAAAAGGTTTTGATTATAGCTATTCCCATAGTTGAATAACACTGTTTCATTTTGGTATTGATTTGCATTTACCTGGAGAATAAAGATATTGAACTCCATATGCTTATATTTTGTATGTTCATCTTCTTTAGTTAAGTTTCTATTTAAGTATTTTTCCAGTTTTGTTAATGGGTTGTTTGCTCTCTTATTGAGTTTGTGTGTGTGTGTGAGAAATTTAAATATGTTAAATTAAATGTAATTAAATCTTGAAAATGATATTTTTATTTCCAAAACTCATATCAAGAAGATACATAATATTTATTAGGCTACCTCAAAGTCTACAACAAGTTAAATAACACACACACACACACACACACACACACACACACACTTGGATTTACCCTGTGAACACTTCTTTGATTATTTTAGTAAAATTTTGGTCATTTTAATTTATGGCTATAAATCCTTTATATGTCCACAAATCATATCAGATTAGTTTACCAAAATCCAGTCTATTCCGCTTATTTACTGAGAAGTATAATCCAAAAAATGAACTTCTAGGTATAATGTTAAATGCCTAATTTGCATCTCCAATACTTAGACTTCCTGACTCTGAAACGAGTACTTACCTTCTATACAATATTGTTTTGAATATTTACCTATTAAACTTAATTTGCCAATATGCTGAATTATTTAATTATTTGGTTATTTCTTAGTCTTCTGATACATATTTTTGTTTTGAGGAACAACTGGAAAATGTTGTATAATAATTATTCTATGATGTTCTGATCTTCTTTCAAATACGTGATTCACTATGTCCTATAGACATTGATAGCTTTTATTTATTCATAGTATAAGTTGATGTAAATTAGGTAGAAATGGGTTTTTTTTTAATCTTTCCTCATATTTGAATTATATTTCATTCCACTTCTGGTTATAATGTTAAGTTTTTCTGCCATTAAAACTTAGGGAAAGATAAAAGGGGAAAAAAGTTTCCTCTCCAAAAGTCAGAGGAGATTACCCAATATTTATCAAGCTACATATTTTTTACTTCTATTCTCAGAATCAAATAATCCTGTCTAGAATAGTTTACGTGTGGTCCTGCCAGGTACTGAGGGAGAGGGAACAGATGACCTCTCCATGTCACTTCTACTTTTTTGATTCCTTACTGAAAAGATTGGTCGACTGCTAAACCATTCTTCCACTTTATCATTGTAAAAGACTCTATGAATCATCATAAAACAGTGGCCTTTCCATTACCTAGCATCATAAAAGCAGAATTCTCAGAATTTATGTATGCTGAACATTGTGTCTTAGATACCGCATATGAAACCTGATCTTCAATCTGTTCATTCATTATCTTCATTCAATTGATTTTGCCTCGTTTAAAAACTGTATCTCCAATGATATGCTAGATTCTTCCTTTATTTTTTTTAACTTCTTGCAAATTTTCCTTACACATATAAACCTATAGGAACTCCTGTTATTCAGGTAATTTCCTTTCTCAGACATGGTTTTCAAAATGTTTACATATTTCTCCATGCTGGCTACCATCTGTTATTCCCTCAGTCTCAGAAACGTTACCCGGTTACTGACAATTACTTTTTGCATAATGGAAAATCAATTTATTTTAAAATTTTATATGACTATTATGTACATGAATGGATACTTTACTAACATTATGTACTATGAATAAATGTATACTTTATTTTGCTATCTGATTTCTTCAGACTTATTTTATATTAGGTTTTACTAACTGTGAAACACTGATATAAAATTGGTTAAAAGAAGAGTAAGACTGGAGACTTATTTTTTACAAAATTGTATTTTAGAAAGTCTTTAAACCCTGTGCTTCACATCAGTATCTTCATGATCACTATTTGTTGTGATAATGGCAAATTAGAGAAGGAGTACTGAGTTTTCTTCAGTTTGCATTTCCCCTCATCAGAAACAAAGCCTCTCTTAGAATATGTGTCCAAATTACTGGTTCAAGAAATTGGATATAGAGATGTAAATAAGCCCTTTCAAATGAAGATAAGAACATTTGTATAGATCTGTTTAATATTTAATTGTGCTCAGAGGACAGTCCCTTATTTTCAATTGTTTACTAAGTAAGAGCGAAAATTCTAAAAAATAAATAAATAAATAACTAGTTAAAATGCCAAAAAATTTCCTTTAAATTCAGTTAACAATATAATCAACGTCGTTTTAAGCATCAGTGAAGATCCTTTTCTACTTTTTTCTTCAGGCTAGTAGACAGATCTTTGTAGACTCAGGAATATAGGAAAGAACCAATACTTTGAGGAGTCAAGTATAAAATTTTAGGAAACTGAGACTAGATTTTGAGTATTAGAATTTTAAAAAGTGGGAGGTGAAGATGTCTCTTGATCAGATTTATTAGTTTGAAGCAATTACTGCCTGTGAAAATTTTCAAATCCTAATTTAAGTGAATCAGTGAGATGCCAGAGGGAAAATAAGTACTTAATAAAATGATTTACTTGCACAATTGTTTCCGTTTAAAACCATTAAAACCAAACCATGCTAAACCATGTCTACAAATCATCAATGAATTAAGTGATATAATTGCTTGATTTCTCATATAAATCCTCATGGACAGTAAGAGATAAGAGAGGAAGCAAAAGTCTGATATTGCAAATTGTGATGCTGAAATAAGGTTAGGTCTCAAATCATGTAAAGTTAAAAGGCATGGGCATTAATTGTGTTCATCAATATTTGTGAAGGCAATTCATGACAGTAATAAGGCTAAACAAATAAATGCACAAAAATATTTTAAAAATGGCATCTGTAACACAAGACACGCCTATTATGAAAACATACTTTGTTGTGGGTTGACATATGCACAAACTTTTTAAAGGCTGTTGAATAATCAGCCAATTACTATACTTGCCACATTGAGATAGGGAAACTGAAGGGACCCCATGAAGCGACCCCATGAAGGGCTGCTTTTTTGCTGACTCTTTTCTTGCTAGGACCTGCACCCCTGCCTTATTGTACAGATAATTTGTGTCCTCCTTGTAAAGGTCAAGGAGTTAATGATCTCTTTGCAGTCTTCCATAGCAACAGATAACATTGAAGGAGTGACTGGGTGGGGTCATCATGCATTATTTTCCAGAACACTGTCTCACCAAGACCTCTGGCTCCAAGACTGAGTGACTTATGGACACCTAAACACTTGTCTTTGTTTTGATCCATTCCTGGGTGCCTGAGAAGACAGTCCATGGACCACAATCCTCAATAAAAACCACATACCCTTTGCTTTATCCCAAGTAAAGAGATAAGACTCACTCTCCTTTCCTTTCCAAGTTTCCTAGACTGTCTGTCTAGATACTACCTCTTTGTCTTCAATAAACTCTGCTTTCACTTCATCTTCGCTCCTGTTTGATTTCTATCCTGTACAAAGCCAAGGACCCTTTTGGCTGGTCCTGAGGAAACTCTCTGGATCCTCAGACCCAATGAGCCTGCATCACCATGACTTCCTTTTAAATCTTTTTTTGATCTGACAATAATCTCTTAAAGTCATGTAACACTTCCAATTTTGCAAAATGTTTCCCTTTTTATTCATTATAATAGTCACAAAAATAGACTAGGGAAAATATTATTGTAATTGTACACATAGGTACACAGATAAGCCAGATTGATCATTTCCGCAAGGTTTTATAGTTAATGAAAAAGGTTAAATACAATTCAAGACTGCTAGAGTTTTGGTGGAGCACTTGTTTTCTCTTTCATACTTCCTCTTGAATTACTATGCAGAAATGTTTGTCTATCACTAACTCTGTTTCTGTGCCTGTCAACTTGCAATTTTTCCCCATGATTGTGTATACAGATAAGCTTGCTTTTGCACTTCATAGAAATCCACAGTGTTGCAACTTTCTGCTATATACTGTGTTTGCTTTTACTTTATAATTTTCTTTTTACTTGTCCTTATTATGGTTCTACTTCATCCTTCTATAAAGAGAAACTGGAAAACCAGTTATAAAAAACAAAAATAATATCTAATGTCTGATATACTTCTTTTTAAATTGAAATTAGCTATGCAAAGCAGCACATTTAGATTGGTTTAAATTAAGAGGACAGTGCCATTAGATGGCACTCTGGGTAAAGTGGACCATGTTATTTCCTATACTGGAGCCCTGGAATTCAAGGGCTTAAGTGAAGTAAATGAAATACAACATTAGTTAATATTTACAAATTAAAGAATCACACTTATTACAATCATAAATTACATTTTTTGCTCTCTAAATAATCTAAGGTTGCCTTTTGAATCATTACTCACCATTCCTTACCAAAAACAATTAAGGCATTATTCAATTGCTTATCCTCATTAGAATATTTATGTATGGTTAAATTTTAAAAATTACTTAAACCACTGTGTAGCTAAAATCAATCTTATCAATCATTTTGTTCTTATCATTCCTAATGTAATGAGCTCTAAAATCAATTGTTTTTTTTTAAATAATTTTTTATTTTTTATAAACATATATTTTTATCCCCAGGGGTACAGGTCTGTGAATCACCAGGTTTACACACTTCACAGCACTCACCAAAGCACATACCCTCCCCAATGTCCATAATCCCACCCCCTTCTCCCAAACCCCCTCCCCCCAGCAACCCTCAGTTTGTTTTGTGAGATTAAGAGTCACTTATGGTTTGTCTCCCTATGACCCAGCAATTGCACTATTGGGTATTTACCCTAAAGATACAAACGTAGTGATCCAAAGGGGCACGTGTACTCGAATGTTTATAGCAGCAATGTCCACAATAGCCAAACTATGGAAAGAACCTAGATGTCCATCAACAGATGAATGGATTAAAATCAATTGTTTTTTAATAAACTTAGCTATTTTGAGGCAATTTCTATGTATAAATATGCATTTTACAAACATTGAAAATATTATTTCTATTTCTAAGTTTTTTTCAGTAAAAGAAGCACTCTGGAAATATATCTGATACACAAATATTTTGGTCCTCTCTAACTGGATTAAATACGCTTTATTAGAAGCTATTCCAGTTGTTTAATCTTTCTTATCTATCACTAAGTGCTTAGTAGGGAAAGATAGGAAGAAGAAGTTGTGGTAATGGCCCTTGAGAAATATACAACCAAATTAATAAAATAAGATGTCTGTACAAAAGAGGTGATAATATAAACAAATGTATATAATTTTTCTCAAAGGATCTTTTATAGACCTAATAATAATTACTACTTATTGAGCACTTATTATTTGACTGGAGTTGCAGTGGGTTTTATACATGAGCACATGTTTAATTATCATGTTAACCCAATTAAGTACACACCAACTTAAAAAAACCATTTAGCAAAGAGGCAACTGAATTGATTCTTTAGAAATTGCTCACCTACTTCCTCTCCTTTGTTTCTTACTCTGACTGCAGGATTTTAATTTAACACTAAATGAGTAGATTTTGCTAGGAGAATGGAACTGAAAAGTTATTCAGAGCTAGCTGGAAGAGAAGTATGGAGGAAAAAAAACTGGAATTAGACTGAACTTACGTAGCTAAATTTTATTGGTGCCCTATTATCTTTGGCACACCATTTCCTTCTATTTTACATTTTGTCAGATAATTTCAGAGGGATATTTTCTTGGTATTTTAACATTTGGGGGGAAGTGGCAGAATATTGTTCACTGTGTTAGAAAAAAACAACAGAGGGGCTCCTGGGTGGCTTAGTTCCTTATGCGTCTACCTTCAGCTCAGGTCAAGATCCCAGGGTCCTGAGATTGAGTCCAGATGGGGCTCCCTGCTCAGTGGGAAGCCTGCTTCTCCCTCTCCCTCTGCGTACTGCTCCCCCTGCTTGTGCTCTCTCTCTTGCTATCTCTGTCAAATAAAATGAATAAAATATTTAAAAAAATAAAGAATAAAACAACACAAAGCATTTTCCTTTCTCATGGGGAACTATTATATTTCTATACAGAGCTTATCTAAATCAGATCCAATTATTTTTGATACATAGCTTTCAATGCCATTAATACAAGTTTTGCTAGGTAAAAGAGTTCACGAGTGTTAGAACTTTTCACAAATTTACAAAGTGAGCCATGTCTTTGTTTCTCAGGTATTTTCGTCCTTACAGTTTAAGGTTTTTTTTTTTTTTTTCATTTTCATTTTCATCTTTATGGTACAAACATATGAAGTAGAGAGTTTATATTCTAACATAGGATGATAATAAAATGAATACCTTTATTTCTACAGACACACTAAACAAGTTAAACAAGAAATAGAGTGTTCCAGCATTAACCGCCCCTCACTTAGGAATCTTGCATTATTCACATTTGACCTCATCATTCCCGACCGAATTTTGTATTATTTATTCCCAAATATTTGTTTAAATTTATCTAATTTATAAATTTGCTTAACTGGATTAAACTATTTGTATTCTGGTGTTTCCCTCGTCTTTCTACATTATATATTTTTAACAATTTTATTCATTTATTTTTGAGAGAGAGAGAAAGAGAGAGCACACATGAGCAGGGGGGCAGAGGGAGAGGCAGAGGGAAAAGCAGACTCCCTGCTAAGTCAGGAGCTTGATGCATCTCATGACCTGAGCCAAAGGCAGATACTTACCTAAATGATCCATCCAGGTGCCCTTTCTACAATATATTTTTGAAATCTCCTCAGATTGATGCCCCTATGTTAATGAGTCAGTTCATTCATTATTAGTGCTATAAATTCTTCTGTATTTCCTTATGTGAAGATGGCATAATTTATCAGTTGTATTGCTGATGGACATTTGGGAGGTTTCTACATTTTGATTATTATAAAAATACTGGTCTGAATGCTGTTACACCTGACCTGACCCTCGGTCTTATTAGTACACACACACACACACACACACACACACACACACACACACACCTTGGTTTGGCTTTGCTTGGTACAGAAAATGAATACTTGGGGCACGTGGGTGGCTCAGTGGGTTAAAGCCTCGGCTCAGGTCATGATCCCGGGGTCCTGGGATCAAACCCTGCATCGGGCTCTCTGCTCAGCTGGGAGCCTCCTCCCCTTCCTCTTTCTCTGCCGGCCTCTCTGCCTACTTGTGATCTCTGTCTGTCCAATAAATAAATAAACAAAATCTTTAAAAAAAGAAAGAAAATGAATACTCAACAGTATTATGTAAAACATTAAATTGTTTAAAATCACATACACACACACAAAACAAAAAAAAAATTAAATTGTTTTGAAAATGGTTATTTCCATGTATACTACCAATAGCAGTATTTAGTTTCTATTGTACCACATTCTCACCAATAATTGTTATTATTAGGCTATGGAATATTTAAAATATAACCATTGTGAGGTGATATTTAATAATGCTTTAATGCTGTTAATTAGCATTTCCCTCATCATTATTGAGGTTGGCCATATTTCATGCTTATTTTTTCCCTTCCCCTTCTATCAAATTTTCATACATATTTTTGTTCATCTTCTATAAATTGTTTTATTTCCTTATATTAATTTGTAAGGAATTATTTGTTCTAAATACTAATCCAGTTTATCTTCATTACTTGCAGATTTTACCTTTTTTAACTTGCCTACTTGCTAAAATCAATTCATAATCCTAAAATCAATATTATTGTTGCTTTCATGATCATTTGAAGACATGCCTGAACCAGCAAAAAACACTGAGTTGACCAATACATATCAATGTCCCAGCTGAGGCAGAATAAGGTGATACCTCAACCTCTTGTTTCTACTCTGTTTTTTGCAACCAATGTATTTGCATTTCTATCCTCTTTGTTATATTTCTGTTGATGCTTTAAAAAGCCCTCAAACACAGTGCTAAAGTGCTGGCGAGTGTTCCCAAGTACGAGAAGTCCATGATGTGCCTTACGAAGAAAGGAAGTGTGTTAGATAAGTTTGGGTCAGCCATAAGTTATAACGTTGTTGACCATGAGTTAATGTTAACAAATCAATAATATATACGAAATATAAGATGACACTAACAGGAACACACATAAAACAAGGCTATATGTTGACTGACTGGTGAAACTGTGTTGACCAGAGGCTCACAGGACCATAAACCCATACTGTCCCTAGGAGCGGAATATCAGTATTTGCTAATTCTTTGTTTGAGGGACTTCATGGAAAATAGCTAGCATAACTAACACAAATAATGAGAATCAACTGTACTTTGTTGTCTATATTTATTGCAAATATCTTTCTTTGTGGTTTTTCTTTTCACTGACTTTATGAGACTATTTGAAAAATAAAAGTTCTTAATTTTAATTTTATTGAATTAAGTTATATTGCTCTGTATAGTTTAATCTTTTCCTTTACCTGGTTCCCTAAAAAAATAAATAAATAAACAAAACAAAATAAAAAAACCTCTTGTACTCCTTCTATATAACATTTGTTAGTCTTACCTTTTAACTGATTTCTTAAATCTGCTTGGAATATATTTTTGTTTATACTGTAATATAGGGATCTCTTTGAATAGCCAATTTTTGCGGCAAAATGTATTGATTAGCATGTTTATAAAAAATTAAAAATTTAAAAAAATGTATTGATTAGCAACATTTTCACTCTAAAATTTCAAGGCCCATTCTGCCCTAAAGTCTCTCTCTCTATATACATACATATAACACAAATTGTTTCTTTGGACCATATTTGTTTTCTATTTTCCTGTCCCTATGCTGATATTATTCTTAATATTAAAGTTCTATATTGTGTTTTGATTTGATAAGAAATAGAAGTTTAATATTTTACTTCTTCAAGAACGTCTTGACTTTTCTTGGCCCTTGTTCTTCCATTACATTTTGGAATGATGCTGAGAAGTCTCTGCCTCTCTCTGATACACACAGGTGCACGCACACACATGTGCACACACACAGAGAAATATCTAGATTCTCTGAAAGTGCATATAATCTATAGATTAATTTGTAAAGAATTGCTGTCTATATGAGAGTCTTCTAATCCATGATTAAATACATCTCTCCAGTTATATGTCCCTGTTGCATTTTCAATATACTTATCTCCTCCTTTAAAAATACCATTTTTACATGTATTCACTCCAAGATATTTTACATTTTATTTTACATTTTTACTTTATTTTGCTCCTTGATTACATTGTTAACTGATAATTAGTGATATTTACAAGTGTTCCTGACATTTATAAAATGAGTTCGCAATCAGAAAATACTCTTATTATGTTTTAATTATGTATTTGTAGATTATTTTTACGGTTTTCTACACAGGCAATCATGCCATTTGTAAACAATTAAATTTTCATTTCTTCCTTTCTTATAACATAATACTATTTTTGCCTTGAGAAAAATTGGTGTTAGCAGCATCTTTTTCCCCATCTTATAGGAACAACTTTCAAAATTCACCCTTCAAAAATGATTTTTTTCTAGTTTTGTTTTGTGTGGATGACCTTTAATAGTTCAAAAAATTGTCCTGTATTCCTAGTTTGCTTTTGAGAACTTATAACTGCATGCTGAATTTCGGTTAGGCCCTTTTTGTGTACTTACTAAGATCATACTGTTTTCTTCCTTAATTCATCAATGTCAAAATCTAGGTAGCTTAGATTTCTAGCATTAAACCAACATTGCATTTCTGACATAAATCTGACTTGGTCATAATGATTTACCATGGTTACATACTGTTAAACTTAGCTTACCAATTTTTTTTTTTTTAAGATTTTTATTTACTTGACAGAGAGAGACACAGGGAAACAGGGAAAGGGAATACAAGCAGGGGGAGTGGGAAAGAGAAAGCAGGCTTCCCGCTGAGTAGGGAGCCTGACATGGGTCTCAGTCCCAGGACCCTGGGATCATGACCTGAGCCAAAGGTAGATGCTTAACAACTGAGCCACCCAGGTGCCCCAGTTTACCAATATTGTATTTATACTTTTTCATCCACTTAATTAATGAGATAATTATGTCTTTACCCACATTTAGTACAATATTTATCCTACTCTTTATTCTATGGAAATGATTACTATTGGAATTTCTTGTTGTTTTTGAGAATGTGTTTTTAGCTGGGACGAGATAGAGAGGAATCTCCCATCTGCTTTTTTTCTTTCTTTTTTTTTTTTTTTTTTAACATATTAACACTAATAAAATGTCTGCATCTCCAGTATTCTGGGGATTTGGTTTGAATTTGAAATTTTCTTATGCTCCCTCTGGATATGTAATATTGAATATTGTTGATGGGATGAGTGTTTTAGGAAAGAAGTGTCAACTCTGAGAGTCTCTTTTCTTTTTGTTTCAGGGGCAGGCACTAAGACACTAATGAACAGGTGTGAATAAAATAGGACGACTTTCATCCTGTTCACCCATGGAGCCCTCTTGATACAGCAAAACCCCACAGGCTAAGGCAAACCACAAGATCTCATTCCCTTACAGGGAACTTTTTGACACATAATTATATTTAATTCTATATATCATATGCCATATTTGTATTTCTCACTACAAATTCATTGAGGATATATGGTGTACTTTAATAATAGAGTGATTCCATGAAATGCAAACAAACACATCTGTGGGATTTTCTTTGCCTGGAATGCATTTGTGAATTTCATTCACTCATTCTACATTCAGATATTAATGTACTTGGCAAATTCTCTCTTCTGTATCTTCCCCCCCCCCCCTGACCAACTACTACTACTATAGCAATTATTCAAAAAAGGTTCTGATATCACTACTTCCTGAAAGGAGTATGGCCACTACCGTCACCACATCAAAAAGGGAATTTACTAGTCTGCTTGAGCTGTCATAATAGCTTAAACAACTGAAATTTATTTTCTCACAATTCTGGAGACTAGAAGTTCAAGATCAAGGCACTAGCAGATTCAATTTCTCCTGAGGCCTCTCTTCTGGGCTTGCAGGTGGCTGCCCTAACACTGTGTTCTCACATGCCCTCTTCTTTGTGTGCACAGACCCTGGTACCTCTCCCCCGTCCTACTCTCCTCTACTTAGAGGAGGATACCGGTCATATTGGACGAAGGCCCATCAGAAGCGCTTCATTTTAGCTTAATCACCTTTTAATCGTCCTACTTTCAAATACTGTCACATTCTAAGGGGCTGATGTAGGGCCTCAATGTAAGTATGTGGGGAAATAAAACTCAGTCCATAACAGTGTTCTTAAGGACATGAGACACAGCAAAGATCTTTTCAGTTGTGTGGGGTTGAGTTGTCTGTCTCTCAACAACTTTTTAAATAGATCATGGAAAAGAGACTGTCTTTTTACACATATATACCCAAAGCAATAAAACAATTTTAATTAATATGTGTTTCTAGGATCAATGTGGTATTAAGCCATATCAGAATCTAGGTCAAAAGAAAAAATCAGTAACACTGGCTGGTCATGCTTTTATATATAGTTTTGATACTTTGTTCATCATAGTTTTCTTGTATTAACTTTGATTTTTTTAAAATATTGCATTAAAATGTTATTTATCTGAATTATTGGGATTTTTTAGTGTCCCTTTAAATTTTGCACCTGAGGGAAGTGCCTTACTCCCCTAACCTACTCCTTTTATCCCCTCATCCTACTTTTGATCCTTTATTACATGATGAAGTTCACAAGACAAAAATTCTCAGGATTTATGCAGTAAGTATTCCTAAAACATCACAATGTAACTATCTCTAAAAAGTTCCGTATCAGGGGACACCTGGGAGTGTCAGTCAATTAAGCTTCCAACTCTTAATTTTGCTCAGGTCATGATCTCCATTGTTGTTGGATTAAGCTCTGCTTCAAGCCCTGCATCCAGACCTACCTTAAGCCCTATGTGGAGCTCCATGTTGAGTCCCATGTTGAGCCCCATGCATGGGCTCCACACTCAGTGGGGAGTCTGCCTGAGATTCTCTCTTTTCTTTCTACCACTTTTCCTGCTCATATTCTCTCTCTCTCTCCCTCAAATAAATGAATAAATCTTTAAAAAAAAAGGCAATTTCTATATCAGGAATAAATTGTCTTTTGAAAACTAGTATGGAGATGGGAAAATAGCACTGTTAGAAATTACAAAGGTAGATTCTAGTTTTGTCTGCCAATTCTTTGCTGTAGGTGATGGCTGGACAAAGTCAGGCATGCAAATTCAATATATAATGGTGTATAAACATTCAGCAGATTAACTTTTTTATAAATTCACAAACTCATGTTATATTTTGAGAAACTTTGATTCATTTTTCTAGGATAGTTTAACTACCTTCAACTAAGTCTAATATGGATGGTCCCAGGACCATGTAGCTTTGTAGGGTACACTCATGGAAATTACTATAGTTCTTATAATATAAATATAATTTGATTTTGATTACAGTTCCTCATGAGAGTCAGTGGTCAAGCTATGCTTAAGTCCTACAGAGGCATTTTTTAAAAATTTTTTTTCATTTATTTTCAGCATAACAGTATCATTATTTTTTCACCAGACCCAGTACTCCATGCAATCCGTGCACTCTATAATACCCACCACCTGGTACCCCAACCTCCCACCCCCCCGCCACTTCAAACCCCTCAGATTGTTTTTCAGAGCCCATAGTCTCTCATGATTCACCTCCCCTTCCAATTCCAACCCCCTACTCTCTAACTCCCCATGTCCTGCATGTTTTTTGTTATGCTCCACAAATAAGTGAAACCATATGATAATTGGCTCTCTCTGCTTGACTTATTTCACTCAGCATAATCTCTTCCAGTCCCGTCCATGTTGCTACAAAAGTTGGGTATTCGTCCTTTCTGATGGAGGCATAATACTCCGTAGTGTATATGGACCAACATCTTCCTTATCCATTCATCCATTGAAGGGCATCTTGGTTCTTTCCACAGTTTGGTGACCGTGGCCATTGCTGCTATAAACATTGGGGTACAGATGGCCTTTCTTTTCATTACATCTGTATCTTTGGGGTAAATACCCAGGAGCACTTTTGCTGAATTAGTTTTAAAAACAGGAAACATGGGAATTATGGAATAAATTGATTCAGAGCTGCTGTGATAACAGAAAAACACTAGGACTATAAATCTCTAATATTTTTACTTTGTGGTAATAATAATAATAGCCTCCACTGCTTCTTGGTTTCTTGTTAATGTCATACCTTGAACACTTTACATTTACTATTTTATGTAATTTTCACTACATCTCACAATGTAGCATACTACCTCTTTTTTTTTTTTTTAAGACTATGAGATTTATCCAACTTAAATGATTCTTCCAGGTACAGCTGGAAATTAGATGCCTTTATCTCTAGTTCTGATCTCAGAATCTGCCACAGTTAATGCTCAATAATTATTGAACAATCTTGCTGAATATATTCATATATTCATGTAACTATTCAGCAATCTTGCTGAAAGAATGAGAATATCAGACTAGAGCAGCATGGAATTGATTCAGAAACAGAACCCCAAACATGCTTCTGACACAAGCTAAGGATGGGCTTCAAGAGACAGCTGAGGCCCAGCCTCCAGCCAAGGGCAAGAACTCTCGTTTGGAAGTTAGAAAGGATGCAATGGATCAGCTCATTGGAAGGGAGAAAGAAAGCAAAATAGAAAGACCTCAATAAGAGTAGGGACAGCAGACTAAACTGTGGGAATAAACAGGCCTGTGGAGTTTAAAAGGGCCTAACCAGTTCTCTAATTAAAGTCTGAATTTTAGGGATGCCTGGGTGGTTCAGTCGGTTAAGCATCTGCCTTTGGCTCAGGTCATGATCCCAGGGTCATGGGATGGAGCCCCACATCGGGCTCCCTGCTCTGTGGGAAGCCTGCTTCTCCCTCTTCCTTAACTGCCTCACCCCTGCTTGTGCCCATGCTCTCTCTCTATGTCAAATAAATAAGTGATAACAACAACAACAACAAAAAAGGTCTGAATTTTATCATAGACATCATGAGTTTGAAGGAAAAGACAGTGGGTGGAAAACTGAGTATCAAGAAAGACAAATTGTATGCATACATGGAAGTTTCTTTGAATAATCACACATTAACAGCTCCCTCAAGATTTCATATTTATAAAAGTCTCTGAAGCATTATTTTTTTGTTTCTCTAATTATCAGTACATATACAGACATCCACTATTTTCAGAAAAGTGTTTTACATCATCATTTCAGTATCTTCTCATAGTTTCCTCACCATTTCCCAGAGCAAACCTATGCTTTCAACCGAGTGATGTATCTCCATTCTTCTGATGATTTAATATGCATTTATATCATTTTATGAGACATAAACACACTTACTAGTGCATAAAAAGTACTCTTCTGACTACTTAGATATCTGAGAGCTTTGTGTGTGCCTATAAATTAATAAAATACATTTTTTTTGTTTTGTTTCTACCTTTTCACTCTCCTCTCTCTTTTTTTTTTTTTTTTCTTCTTCTTGGTATTGCTGTATTTTGAGATTCAGTGTAGGAATCTCAAGATTTAGTGCTTTTGTGATCACCTGGTAAACTTGTTCAAAATACCAATTCTGAGTCCTACCCCTCAGAAATCCTCATGCTTTACGACTGCTGGGATTCCATCCTTCTCTCTGTTTTGTTTTTTTTTTTTTAATCTTTTACATCATATGCCAGCCCGATTATTTTGGAAACAGGTTTTAGAGGATAATATTTTAAGAAAAACTTTTACATCCCAGTATAATTTCTGTTCTGCACAAAGCCTTCCTTATAGTCTCAAAGAATATAGCTTTCTATGGTGCACAGTGATCCTGCTTAGTCTCATTGACTTAATGCCTTATGGACATTGGCATATGGAGGGTATGTGCTATGGTGAGTGCTGGGAAGTGTGTAAGCCTGATGATTCACAGACCTGTACCCCTGGAACAAACAATACATTATATGTTAATTAAAAATTTTTAAAAAAGGAATGCAGAGGTAGTTGAGTAGTAGAATGTGAAAACCAAGTCCTTGAGGTATATTTATATTTAGAACATTAAAGCTACTTGGACTATGTCTGATTATGCTCACCATATTAATTCCAATAAATAAAACTGTGCCTACTCCATAGCGGGCTCTGAATAATATCTGCTGAATGAGCGAACCATTGCAAATTCTTATAATTGCTCATTTCTCATTTGTACTTGTCCATGGTATTCATTCCTCTGCTTTACAAGGGTTAAATAAGGATGAATTAGAACAATGGATTCAAGCCACACTCACCTCTACCACCTACCCTGCTGGTACCACACTGATCATTTTCCCTGCTTAGTGATTATTAGTCTATCAAAACACCGGGGTTAATGCCTGCTTCTAAGATATTATGAAGAGTAGATAAACTGAGTAGCAACACTTGCCAATAGTTTATATTAACTTGCTTGAGTTACTAAGGCTGTGGTAAATAAAAGTTAGAAAAATAAATTTTGTCATGAAGGGAGATAAAATGCATAAACCCAAACTACATATATTGTATACATTCATCTTAAGCCACTTGATACAAATATTCTATTTAGATTAAAAAACTCATCATACAAATTATTTCTGGTATAATACTACTCATATAGATTTGAGGCTTAGGTTTACCTGAGATAAATAAAACTTTTATAAATTGCAGAGATCATTAGCCTATTCAAGAGGGACAGGAAATATTGAAATTGCCAAACACAATGGCATACCTCTTCTACCCATCTCATACTTCTTTTGACTAATTTCCATCCTTCGGGTATTACTTAAGCATGATTTCTTAATGAGCGCATTTCTTGTTGCCACTGATTATGTTACTTCATCCTTTAATATATTTTCACAACTCTATGTACCTTCTTCCTTTGCACACTCCCCACTTTGTAGTTAAAAACCTGTTTATAGTCATTTCCTTCTAAAAGAATACAGTATAGAAAGGTGGAAAAAAAAAAGATTCACATCACACTGATCACACTGAAGAAATCCAGCAAATGTTACCTCAGGGAAGTGTTTAAGGTTAACATCCACAGTAATAAGTCATACTGATAGTGTGTTCCCTTCATACCATGTGATAAAAATGGCACTTCACCTCGTTTCCTAAAACCCTTATCACCTGATAATTATGGGGGAACAAAGCACAAGACAGTCCTAATATAGAGAATCTTACAAAATATCTGATAATTACTCCTCAAAACAGTCAAGGTCATCAAAAATAAGAAAAGTCTGAAAAATTCTCACAGCCAAGAGCACCCCAAGGTCATGTGAAATAAGACATGAGGTAACATCTAAGAAAATACAAATAAATTATGGACCTTAGTTAACGATGTATCCACATTGGTTCATTAAGACACATGCACTATGCTAAGGAAAAATATTAATAATAGAATAAGGGATGTCTGGGTGGCAAGCCTCTGAATTTTTCTTTTTTTTTAAGATTTTACTAATTATTTGCCAGAGAGAGAAAACACAAGCCAGGGGAGTGGCAGGCAGAGGGAGAAGCAAGCTCCTTGCTGAGCCGAGAGCCTGATGCAAGACTCCATCCCAGTACCTTGACCAGAGCCAAAGGCGGATGCTTGATTGAGCCACCCAGGCATCCCAAGCCTCTCACTCTTGATTTTAGCTCAGGTCATGATCTCAGGGTCATGAGAGGGAGCTCCACATTCAGTTCCATTCTGGGTGTGGAGCTTGCTTAAGATTCTTCCCCTCCCTCTCCCTTTGCCCCCTCCCTGCTTCCTCTCTTAAAAAATTAGTAATAATAATAATGGGAGAATGGGGTATGAAGTATATGAAAAACTTTCTATATTGTGGTTTCATTTTTCCTGTAAATCTAAAACTATTCAAAATAAGAATGTTCATTAAAAAAACTGTTATCTGTCTTTTCTGTTAGATTTTGTGATCTCTGTTACCTAAGTATAATTTAAATAAAAATTTAAAAAAAGAAAAAAAACAACTTTGTAATAGAAATGTATAATTAAGTCAGAACTTTTTCTTTGAAAAAGTAACCAAATAGACCCATCATTCTTTTAGCCTTCTTCCATTTACCAATTTCAAAAGACGTATTATTCATCATCACTGAACTGACAGAAGTAGACATTCTTCAATTATGTAATTATATTTTGTGTGGGAAAAAATGACTAAAGTTCATCTTTCTACTGAACACCAAATTATATAAAGTGTGTTTCTTGTCAGCTGGGCTGGTTCTGTCTGTTCCCATTGCTTCCTTCCCTGCTAAGAATCCACAGAATCCACAGAAAACAAGTCTGTTATGAGCCAAACGCTCACCACAGGGAACTCATTCCTGTTGGCAGTGAAGCAATCTCATATTAGAGGAGGTCAGCTTACCTTCAGACTCATGGCATGAAGATAAGACGATATTTACAACATTTAGTGGGCTAATCCAATGGGAGGTTAAACAAACATATAATATGGCAAACCTTAACCTGAAAATGAATTATCCTTAGAATGGGCTATTTAGTATTAAAGGGGTATTTTTCTTAAACATGAGGAAATATTTAAATACAAATCATCTTATTTGTACTGTTTTGTTTTTGTTTTTTGTAAAGTCTTCACAATAAAAATGAGATGTCTTCTATAAAATTTTCTGAAGTAGAATTACACATTCCTTAATAACAAATATAAATCGATAAATAATAGTGTTTTTTTTTACTTTTTTCCTCTTATAAACAGCATGTGTAAATATTTACAAATGAAGATATTTTGTTTTTTCAAATTTTCTGAAACAAATATTATATTTCATGTAGATATTTAACAATAGAACATTAAATATGGATGATTTTCACATTGCTATTTTGTTTTTTTTTACTATAGAAATTAATCTATAAATGTCCTGGGCAAGTGGAATACAGCCATGAATGTAGGTGACCTGGAAACCTGACTGTAGTATGATCAGTGAGGGTGGTCTAGCATCAGTGTACTTAATATTTTTCCAAAACCCCTAAATAATACAATTAGTACCAATAAATGGTTACAGTTAAAATGATAGATCTCAGAGCTGAAAAACTGTTAACAAATACATTTGTTTTAACTTTCGTCCTTATGTAAGACATGACTTTTTTTACAGACATTTTATTGCAAACCATAGGATTTTATTGCAAACCAAGATAAAGTTATACAGCTAAGGTCATCATGAATTAATGTTAAATGATGCATGTAATGACAAACAGATTATCTTCATTTCTTGATAGAAATTAGGCCTGTTAGAGATTTCTATGGAAGTTATCTCTGCATAATTTTGATTTTAAGGCAATTCCACTAGCATAGGATGTGGGAGGGGGCAGAAATGGTGCACTGAAAAAAGACCTTATAAAACTTTAGCTGTTTCTAGGAACTACCTGAGGGATCACTTTTTCTTAGTTTGTTAGAGTGTCCACATCTTTTAATAAGGAAGAGACATTTCTACTAGAAACAAGAGCCTTGCGAAAGGAGAAATATTTATGTGGCTAGAAATATAAAATATAAGGTAAAGCTAAAGGGGATTAAAGTTGTAGACAAGAATGCTGACAGCTGTGAGAATCATGTAATGTCTAAGAAACCTAGTCCCGGGTATCAGGAAAATAGAGAGGAACTGAAGCTTCATAAAAGGGGAGGATGAGGAAGTCATCACATCTGGTTAGAGAATAGATGACATATAAAATACACACTCAGAAACCGGACAGGGAAAACAACATGTTAAGATTTCTAGGAAACTCCCTTAAAGAGAATGTTACTAAGAAAGGAAAACGCATGTCTGTGTCACATAGACCGGAGTATCTTCTGGTTAGCAGAGTTGCCCGATTGCAAAGTTTGTTAAAAATAATTCTACCAATGTTTACACAATCTCTTACCTTGATAAACAAATTTATTGAACAAGTCAAACAGTGATTATTTTGGAACTTACATTATTTATTATCAAAATTCTAGGAGCATGGCTATGGATTTTAAGATCATAAGTGGAATTCAAATCCAGTTTCCCCACTTACTGACTGACATAATCTAGCTAAACCTCAATTCAATACATTATTCACTTCAGTAAGTACCAATAAGTTGTTCATAATAGTTATTCTGCCTGATTTTCCCAGGAGCAGTTCATGACCACATCCTCTGCTCTGGACTTTTATCAATATTTATGTTTTCAGTATTAAAATGTACGCCAATCTGATGAGTGTGAAAGGATTGTGTGCTGTAGTATGAATATGTTTTTATATCTTATTGCCTTATTGGATTGCCTTTCATATCCTTCCCATGGTTACATATTAGGCTATTTACCTTTTTGTATTAATTTTGAGTATTTTCTATATTCTGAAGAGTAACTCATGAGAAGACAGACGCATTGGAAGGTTTCTTCTAATTGATTTTTAAAAAATTTTGTCAGGCTGAAAATTAAATTTTAATTGCAATGTAACAAAACGCATCAATATTTTATCTATAATTTGCATGGTTGTGTTCTATACTTTTAAAAAAAATTGTTCCTGAAAAGATGGCAATAATAATGTTTTATCTAATATTTTAGAAGTTTTACTATTCACATTTGGGTTTTTAGCAATATAGGCTTCCTTTTCGTATATCTTACATTAAGGAATTTTTTTTTTTTTTTCTTTTTGGACATTGCTTGCTCCAAGGTACATTTCTTACTCTCCTTGTTCTCATTTCTGTCTGAAAGGGGAGCGGACTCCTGTGAGTCCTAATGACAGCCTATTTCTAGCTGGATGGAAGACTGCAAGGGAAGGGATGAATAGATTTCCTTCTTCCTCTGCTTGGAAGATGCCTCTGGCTTTATCTCTTTTATAGGACCAGTTCCCCTCAGGTCCAGAAAATTTCACTTCTGCAAGTTGATACCAGTCCCTCCGTTCAGCTAATCCAATTTCCTCCATTTGATGCTCCCGTCTAGGGATGATCATGTCTTCCTGCTTTTTAGGAATCTTAGGCAGCCCGTTTTCTGATTAGCTTCTCAGCCTCTTCCAGTATGTATAACTGATTCTATGCAATTATCTTTTTAAGAAAAAATTTTCTTTAGAAAAAAATCACTGTACTTTAATATGAACAACTATTTTTCTCTCTGAGTCTTGTCACCAATAGATTTCATAAATGCAGAATCACTCTTGTACTGTAGTGTTCTTAGAGTTATACCTTACTTGACAATAAATGTTTTTATAAACTCCCTTTGTTTTCAAATGCATGAAAGTGTCTTTACTTTTTTCTAGCATTTTATGATGGTTTATTTTTCACATACCAGATTCACAGTTATTTGACATAGAACTTTTGTATAGTCTCTTGGTTTTTTTATTCTCAAACTGTAATGTGTGCTATGTAATATGTTCTATGAGGGCAGGGATTTCTGTCTCTTGTTCAAAGCTCTCTCCAGGGCATGGATACTAGTATCAGGCAAACAGTAGGAACTTAATAAATATTTGATTAGGTAATGAAACCTATTGCTGTTAATACATCTGCTACGGTCTACTTGAACTTCCTTTGCAAATAATCTGTTTTTTTTCTCTTACGTTCATTTTAAAAAGATTTTCTTCTTCTGCATGTGTTTTTCTTCAGTTTTTCTATGTGTGTTGGTTTGAATGTGTATTTATACTTATCTTGCAGTTGAAACTCACTTCTTGTCTGTTTTCTTAATTCTGCTAAACTATTGATAATTATCTCTTTAACACTGTAACTGACATTTCTTACATTCTCTGGAACACTTATCTGAGGAATGTAGGTACATACCAGTTTCTCTGTTTCTCTTAACTTTTTCTTTAGTACATTTGACATCTTTATTTCTCTGTGATAAATTCTGAGTTAATTACTAACTATACTTAAATTCACTAATCAGATTTTCAGGCAACCAGAATAAAAATGATTTTTCTACTACATATTAATTTCATTATTTATATTTTTCATTCCTATTATTTGTCATATCTACCTTTATGAGTTTTCACAATTAATTTTTAAATTTTTATTTAAATGCCGGTTAAATACTAACATACAGTGTAACAATAGTTTGAAGAGTACAACTCAGTGATCTGACACTTCAGTACACCTTCACCATTTATTTTTAATGGTTTCCTTTATCAATTTCAGCTTTAAAATATGTGTATTTTAATTTTTTATTAGACTGCTTCTTACAAATTAAATCCATCTTAAGTGAATTCATGGCTCAAGTATTGATTTTCATAGAATATATTTGTAGTGTTTTATTCTATCATGTATTTTGTAGTTCTTGTTTACAGACTCATTTTGAAGTGTTTTTCTTCACTTCCTGCTATTATTATTTCTATTTATTTTCTCTCTTTCCCTTCTGAGAGCCATTCTGCCTTCTCCTCTCCAAGCAGTCCCCGTCTAGAATGAAGTCTTACATATTTGTAGTTATTGCAGATTGTCATGAAACTAGTAGGAGTTGGCTACATTCTTTGAAGGCAGTGTTTGTGCCTTTCCCTGCTTGTTCTAAATTACCTTGTATCCACAGCTTCTGATAAAATCAAAGCCCTACATTGGTGGTCATATTCCTTCATCGCCATCCAAGAGGACTTCTACTGCCATTTGCCTAAAGCAGTAAGTCTGGCTCCAGCATCCCATGTATTTTGTACAGTCTCTTCAGCATAATCCCTTGGCCCCAGCTGCAGCTCTTACTCAGTGTCCTGCAGAGCAGTGCTTTCAGACCGTCATCTCCTTTAGTTTCTCTTGTATTTCTGGCCAATGGAGATATTTGTGTTGCTTTTGAGCATATAAATGTCTTTTTGATTCTCTATTTTTATATATCTTTTGACATGCCTTTGTTTTTGAGCAGACAATGTACTAAAGTGGGAAATGACAGCTCTGCCTTGAGCATAAAAACTATGGCTTAGTTTGCATTACTTTAAAATTTTGATTTAAAGATTCAGTAAATATTTCTAAGAAAATCTATTATTTTTATGGACATTTACTATAATTGTGGCATGCTCTAAGTATTGCAAAGGTTATGACCTAATACTGAAAACAACCTTATGAAAAGATATTATCAGCTCCAGTTTCTGAAGAGGAAAAAGTGGAGAATACAGTGGTTTTTAACAAACTTAGCCAAAGCCACAAAATTTTAAGTTAGAGAAGCAAGAGAAGAACTAGGCACCGTGATTCCAGGGACCAGGTATATAACAATTTCGCTAAACTTAATAGCCAATGCTTTGGCAAACTCTAAAACCTATGCTGTCATTGGGTAGCAAGTAAGCATCAACTATCTTATTTTGGGAACTTTTCCTTGTTCTTCATATCGTGACAAAGTGGCATGCTTATTATATTGTCTACGACTATTTACAACATAGCTTATGCCATCATCTTTAAGCTTCTTCAACAGTGGTTGAAATCAGCAAAAAACAATTCTGTTATATGCCTACAGGAGAATGAGCTCTTTCTACTTAACTTCATCTCCTCATGCACATTACTTGTGGGATGGCTGACTATTAAAATGAACAAATTTCTCTTCCAGCTTTGTGAATGCATCTAAAGGATGCCTGAAGGTAAAGGTGAGTTATGCAGTATATTCTGAAAGCATAAAACTTGGTAAAACTGCATTTCTGACATGCATGGGTTCGACAGCCTGAGAGTTCATGTATTATACATGGAGACACAGCCTCCAGTCCTGGGAACCACTTGCTGGGTGAACGACAGCTATAAACACATTGTCTATCACAGACTTTCATAAAGTTTATTATGAGTGGATTTCAAGGTGGGTGTCTAACCTTATAAACAGTCTATGAGCTTCCTAAATTCTGTGGTTGGTTTATTTAAAAAAAAACAATTACTGTACTACTTATGCTTCTAAGACTTCACTTTAATTTTCAATTTGTATCAAAAGACAAAAAAAAAAGTAAGTCTAGAAAAATATATTCCAATCTTAGTATTGTGTACAAATTAACTATCTGACTTAGGACACATTACTATAACACCTTTGAGGTCAATTTTCATTGGCAAATTATTGGGTAAATAAAAAAAAAACTGTGGAGGCCACTGATAATTATTCTTTCCAGGTTAATAATTTAATGGATTGCTTTCTTTGGTTTAAAAGACTAGAGATGATGTTGAGTTTTATTTCTTCCAAGGGCTATATTTATTATGTTTACATTCATTATTTTCCATATTACTGTTTTCTCTACAGCTATATTCAGTTGAGGTTCACCAACATGAATTTCACTGGAAGATCCTACTCAATAACAAAATATAATTTTTGGTAATTGGCAAGTTAAGAATATCTATTTCAGACATAGTTGAATCCAAATTTCAAAATATTCCCTGTAAGATATGTATTTATTTATTTTTAAAGAATTTATTTATTTGTCAGAGAGAGAGAGAGGGAGAGAGACTGAGCACAGGCAGACAGAATGGCAGGCAGAGGCAGAGGGAGAAGCAGGCTTCCTGCCGAGCAAGGAGCCCGATGTGGGACTTGATCCCAGGACGCTGGGATCATGACCTGAGCCGAAGGCAGCTGCTTAACCAACTGAGCCACACAGGTGTCCTGATACTTATTTTTATATTCCTAATGAGGCAAGTAGGGCAGGAATAGATTTTATTAAATGTGTTATAGGAAATATTGAATTTGCAATTTTGCAAACACCCAACTAGCCCTACAGGAAATACTGAAAGGGGTCCTCTAAGCAAAGAGAGAGTCTAAAAGTAGTAGACCAGAAAGGAACAGAGATAATATGCAGTAAGTCATCTTACAGACAATACAATGGCATTAAACTCATCTTTTGATAGTTAACCTGTATGTAAATGGGCTAATGCCCCAATCAAAAGACACAGAGTATCAGAATGGATAAAAATCAAGACCCGGGGTGTCTAGGTGGCTCAGTGGTATAAAGCCTTGGCCTTTGGCTCAGGTCATGATCCCAGGGTCCTGGGATCGAGCCCTGCATTGGTTTCTCTGCTCTGCAGAGAGCCTGCTTCCTCCCCTCTCTCTCTGCCTGCCTCTCTGCCTACTTGTCATCTCCGTCTGTCAAATAAATAAATAAAATAAAAAAAAAAAAACACAAGACCCATCAATATGCTGTCTGCAAGAAATCATTTTAGACCCCTAGACACCCCCAGATTTAAAGTGAGGGGGTGCTGTCTGCAAGAAATCATTTTAGACCCCTAGACACCCCCAAATTTAAAGTGAGGGGGTGAAAGACAATTTACCATGCTAATGGGCATCAAAAGAAAACTGGGATGGCAATCCTTATATCAGATCAATTAGGTTTTAAGCCAAAGATTATAATATATATTATATGATATATTATTATATCATACTCAAAGAGTCTATCCAACAAGAAGATCTAAAAATTTTAAATAGCTATGCCCCTAACATGGAAGAAGCCAATCATGTAAACCAATTAATAACAAAATCAAAGAAACACATCTAGAATACAATGATAGTAGGGGACTTCAATACCCCCTTCACTGAAATGGACAGACCATCTAAGCAAAAGATCAACAAGGAATTAAAGGCCTTAAATGACACACTGGACCAGATGGACATCACAGATATATTCAGAACATTCCATCCTAACGCAACACAATACACATTCTCTAGTGCACATGGAACATTCTCCAGAATAGATCACAACCTGGGTCACAAATCAGGTCTCAACCAGTAACCAAAGACTAGGATCATTCCCTGCATATTTTCAGACCACAATGCTCTGAAGCTAGAACTGAATCACAAAAGGAAAGTTGGAGAGAACCCAAATACATGAAGGCTAAAGAGCATCCTACTAAAGAATCAATGGGTCAACCAGGAAATTAAAGAAGAATTTAAAAAAATTCATGGAAACAAATGAAAATGAAAACACAACTGTTCAAAATCTGTGGGACACAGCAAAGGTGGTCCTGAGAGGAAAGTATATATCCATACAAGCGTTACTCAAGAAACAAGAAAGGTTTCAAGTACACAGTCTAACCCTACACCAAAGGAGCTGGAGAAAGAACAACAAAGAAATCCTAAACCCAGCAGGAGAAGAAAAATAATAAAGATCAGAGCAGAAATCTATGAAATAGGAACCAAAAGAACAGTAGAAAAATCAACAAAAGTAGGAATTTGTTCTTTGACAGAGTTAATAGAATTCTTCAAAGAATTAATTAAGCTGGCATGACTTATCTGAAAAAGAAAGTACCCAAAAAAATAAAATCATGCATGATAGAGGATAGATCACAACCAATACCAAAGAAATACAAACAATTGGGGCGCCTGGGTGGCTCAGTGGGTTCAGCCTCTGCCTTTGGCTTGGATCATGATCTCAGGACACAGGGATTGAGCCTCACATCAGGCTGTCTACTCAGCAGGGATCCTGCTTCCCTTTCTCTCTCTGCCTGCCTCTCTGCCTACTTGTGATCGCTTTCTCTGTCAAGTAAATAAATAAATAATTTAAAAAAAATAAATTCAAACAATTATAATAATATATTATGAGCAACAATACGCCAGCAAATTTGACAATCTGGAAGAAATGGATAGATTCCTAGCGACATATAAACTACCAAAATGGAACCAGGAAGAAATAGAAAACCTGAACAGACCATTAACCAGTAAGGAGATTGAAGCAGTCATCAAAAACCTCCCAACAAACAACAGCCCAGGGACAGACAACTTCCGAGAGGCATTCTACCAAACATTTAAAGAAGAATTAATACCTAGTGTCCTTAAACTGTTCCAAAAAATAGAAATGGAAGGAAAACTGCCAAACTCATTTTATGAGGCCAGCATTACCTCGATCCGAAAACCAGGCAAAGACTCCATCAAAAAAGAGAATTACAGACCCATATCCTTGATGAACAAAGATGTGAAAATTCTCACCAAAATACTAGTCAATAACATCCAACAGTACATTAAAGTGATTATTCACCACAACCAAGTGTGATGTATTCCTGGGCTGCCAGGTTGGATCAACATCCACATATCAATCAATGTGATACAATACATTAATAAAAGAAAGAACAAGAACCATATGATATTCTCAATAAATGCTGAAAGAGCATTTGGCAAAAGCATGTTGACAAAAGCATCCTTTCTTGATCAAAACTCTTCAAAATGTAGGGAAGAGGGTACATTCCTTAATATCATCAAAGCCTTCTATGAAAAACCCACAGCAAATATCATTCTCAATGGGGAAAAACTGAGAGCTTTTCCACTAAGATCAGGAACATAGCAGGGATGTCCACTATCACCACTACTATTCAACATAGTACTAGAAGCCCTAGCCTCAGCAATCAGACAACAAAAGGAAATTAAAGGCATCCAAACTGGCAATGAAGAAGTCAAACTCTCACTCTTTGCAGATGGTATGATACTTCATGTGGAAAACCCAAAAGACTCCACTCCAAAACTGCTAGAACTTATACAGGAATTCAGTAAAGTGTCAGGATATAAAATCAATGCACAGAAATCAGTTGCATTTCTATACATCAACAAGACAGAGAAACAGACAAGACAACAAGAAACAGACAAACAACAAGAATGAGAAATTAAGGAGTCAGTCCCATTTACAACTAAATCCAAAACCATAAGATACCTAGGAATAAGCCAACCAAAGAGGCAAAGAATCTGTACTCAGAAAACTATAAAGTACTTATGAAAGAAACTAAAGAAGACAGAAAGAAGTGGAAAAACGTTCCATGCTCATAAATTAAAAGAACAAATATTGTGAAAATGTCTATACTACCTAAAGCAATCTACACATTTAATGCAATCCCTATCAAAATACCATCAATTTTTTCAAACAAATGGAACAAATAATCCTAAAATTTATATGGAACCGGAAAAGACCCTGAATAGCCAGAAGAATGTTGAAAAAGAAAGTCAAAGTTGGTGGGATCACAATTCCAGACTTCAAGATCTTTTAGAAAGCTGTAATCATTAAGAGAGAATGGTACTGGCACAAAAACAGACATATAGATCAATGGAACAAAATAGAGAACCCAGAAATAAACCCTCAACTCTGTGGTCAACTAATCTTTGACAAAGTAGGAAAGATATCCAATGGAAAAAAGACAGTCTCTTCAACAAATGATGTTAGGAAAATTGGATAGCCATATGCAGAAAAATGAAATTGGACCATTTCCTTATACCACACACAAAAATAGATTCCAAATGGATGAAAGACCTCAGTGTGAGAAAGGACTCCATCAAAATCCTTGAGGAGAACACAGGCAGCAACCTCTTCGACCTCAGCCGCAGCAACTTCATCCTAGAATCATTGCCAAAGGCAAGGGAAGCAAGGGAAAAAAATGAACTATTGGGACTTCATCAAGATCAAAATCTTTTACACAGCAAAGGAAATAGTCAACAATACCAAAAGATAACTGACAGAATGACATATCAGATAAAGGGCCAGTATCCAAAATCTAAAAAGAACTTAGCAAACTCAACACCAAAAGAACAAAGAATCCAATTAAGAAATGGGCAGAGGACATGAACAGACATTTCTGTAGAAAAGACATCCAGAAGGGCAACAGACACACGAAAAACTGCTCCACATCACTTGGCATCAGGGAAATACAAATCAAAACCACAATGAGATACCACCTCCCATCAGTTAGAATGGCTAAAATTAACAAGTCAGGAAATGACAGATGTTGGTGAGGATGTGGAGAAAGGGGAACCCTCCTACACTGTTGGTGGGAATGCAAGCTGGTGCAGCCACTCTGGAAAACAGCATGGATGGCTCCTCAAAAAGTTGAAAATAGAGCTACCCTGTGACCCAGCAATCACACTACTGGGTATTTACCCTAATGATACAAATGCAGTGATCCGAAGGGGCACGTGCACCCGAATATTTATAGCTGCAGTGTCCACAGTGTCAATAGCCAAATTATGGAAAGAACCTAGATGTCCATCAACAGATGAATGGATAAAGAAGATGTGATAAACACACACACACACACACACACACAGGAATACTATGCAGCCATCAAAAGAAATGCAATCTTGGCATTTGCAAAGATGTGGATGGAACTAGAGGGTATTATGCTGAGCAAAATAAGCCAATCAAAGAAAGAAAATTATCATATGATCTCCCTGATATGAGGAATTTGAGAAGCAGAGTGGGCGGTTTGGGGGGAAAGGAAGAGAAAAAGTGAAACAAGATTGGATCAGGAGGGAGACAAACCATAAGAGACTTTTAATCTCAAAAAACAAACTGAGGGTTGCTGGGGGTAAGGGGTTATGGATAAGGTAGTTGGGTTATGGGCATTGGGGAGGGTATGTGAAATGGTGAATGCTGCAAAGTGTATAAGCCTGATGATTCACAGACCTGTACCCTTGGGGAAAATAATACATTATCTGTTAATAAAAATAATTAATAAATAAATTTTTAAAAATCTGGCTGTCCACAAACAGTCCAACATTACATACCAACGTAACAACACTGCCCAACTAGCATTGCATTTCAAAATCTTGCTAGATGCAATTTTGTGGTAAAGCTGGTATATTCTGTAAGCTATTAAATAAAAGTTAAAATCTTCCAAGGAGTGATTAGACTTCATATTCGTTTTGGTTTTAAAGATTTACTTATGGGGTAACCGGGTGGCTCATTCATTACATATCTGCTTTTGGCTCCCATCCCCAGGGACTGGGTTAGAGTCCCGAATTGGGCTCCCTGCTCAGGCGGAATCTTGCTTCTCCCTCTCCCACTTCCCTCTGCTCGTGTTCCCTCCCTTGCTGTCTCTCTGTCAAATAAATAAATAAAATCTTTTTTAAAAAATAAAGATTTACTTATTTAGTTTACAGAGAGAGAGTGTGTGTGTAAGCAGGAAGGGCAAGGGGAGAGAGAGAATCTTGAACAGACTCCACCTGATGAGGGCAGAGTAGCCCGTGGAGTCTGCTCAAGAGGCTCCACCTCATGACCTTGAGATCATGACTTGAACCGAAACCTAGAGTTGGATGCTCAACCAATGGCACCACCCAGGCACCCTAGACTTCATACTCTTGACCAATTAATTCTTTTCTGATAATTAAGGAACGATTTAAATGTTAAGAATGTACTTCTGGCAGTGAGCCTTCTTTGTGTTATGATAAGCCTGTGAGTGCAGTCATTTTGGAATAGGCAGATAAGAGGTAAGGGGTACAGTGAAAAGGAAGACTCGAAAAAGACAAGAGTGTCTTGGAATTTCTGACAATTCTTTAAAAAATGTTGGCTTTCAAGTTAATCTTGCTTGCCTTTAAAGTAAAACATACACACTCTCATGGTTATATACTTCAGACCTCTTACTGAAGAAGTGGGAAACAGATGACTGTTTCACAGAGTCATACTGGACTTTATCCTAAGAAATGCGATATTCTCATTTTTTTATTTAAATTCAATTAGCCAACGTATAGTACATCACTAGTTTTTGATGTAACGTTCAACGGTTCATTAGTTGCATACAACGTCCAGTGCTCATCACATCATGGGTCCTCCTTCATACCCATCACCCAGTTAGCTATCCCATCCCCCTACTGACCTCCCTTTCCACAACCTTCAGTTGGTTTCCCTGGAGTCAAGAGTCTCATACAGTTTGTCTCCCTCTCTGGTTTCTTCTCAGTCAGTTTTTTCTCCCTTCCCCTGTAATCCTCTGTTCCATTCCTTATATTCCACTTATGTGTAAAACCATTTGATAATTGCCTTTCTCTGATTGACTAATTTCACTTAATGTCATATCCTCCAGTTCTATCCATGTCGATATAAATGGTAGGTATTCATCTTTCCTGATGGCTGAGTAATATTCCATCGCATGTATTTACCACATCTTCTTTATCTATTCATCTGTTGAGAAAGTCACAGTTAAAGGCTTAAGAGACAAGGCAGCATACTACAGGACATGATTTGGAGTAGGACACTTGGATCTTGACTTTGAGATATTTCCTTCAATTTTTCCTTTCTTCTTTTTCCTCTTTTGTCTGTTCAGTAACTCATCTGCTTATGTCATCAAAAGGCAAACCCCTTCATAAAGATATAGAACACAGACAGTACCATTCAAATGGCTTTGTTATATAACCTGTGTTGATAGATAGATGATGAAAAAGAAGGTTCTTTCTAATGACTTAAAATTTATGTCATTAATTTTTGTCATGAGATTTCCTGCAGAAGAAATAATCTTGGTTAGATCTTGTTGAATGAACAGATCAAATGACTAACAGAATTAGGATGCCAAGTATTTATCCCTAAAATATGCTACCATTTTATAGATCTGTTCACAAGTAACTTTGCTGTCCCAAGCATTTATCAGAAAGAGCTGAAGGCTATTTCCAAAGATATCTAATAGTTTGAAGAAAGTTATTTCCACTTTAGGAGTCATAACTTTCAATCACTTGAAAGGTGGTAATTAAGTGGCCATAAAATATTTCCATTAAAACAAGGAATAAAAGGAGAAAAATCATGTACACAAGATCAAAAACATCTCTGCTATACTTAGTTGTTTTCCACATGTTGGTTTGATTTGTTTTCTTTCCATATGTCAGAACTCCCTAACTCTATGAGTAGACATATTTTACTTTTTGCTTTTCACCTTGAGTTCTATGAGAAAATATGAAAGCCCTACACTTTGCAGAGGGTTCAGTGGAAAATCCTGACAATGAGCCAGGGCCACTTGAGAGACAATTTTCTAATACAGCTGCTGAATCACTTCATGAGATTGTGTGAACTAGATGTGATGTTTAGCTCAACTTTAAAGAACTTATGTCCTGTGTGTGGTCATTTATTAAAGGACATGATTTGGAGTAGGACGCTTGGATCTTGACTTTATTTATTATAATAAATAATAATTATTTATTATTACATACCTGAGGAACAATCCACTTCCAGTTTAATATAAAGTCTTTTGAAATAGCATCAGGTAATAAATATGAATATATATCAGTTCAAACTGGAAAGCACTGTATTTTATATTAATTTTATATTTAAAATATCCAGAATGGGTAAGATAGGAAAGTATGCCATCTAGATAAATTTCCATAGTAGTTTGACAATTTTCACAACTGGAATTAAAAGCTTGTTGAATATTAATTATCCTTAGAACATTTTTCCTTGAAAATGCAAATATGTATAACTATGAAGGTCCCTGCCTTTTGGAATGGTAAAAATTTTATATATATGCATATATATACTGTTGTATACAACCGATGAATCATTGAACACTACATCAAACACTAATGATGTACACATACACATGTTAGCTAATTGAACATAATAAAAATTTTAGAAAAAGGAAAAATAATATATATAAACTATATTTGAAGACTATAATTTGCTTTTATAAATAAAACAAAATCTTGTATTTTATTTTTTGGAATCTTTGTTTAAGATGATGTCAGTGCTTGTTTTTGATACTTGTTTAAGGTGATATCAGTGCAAAGGGCACTGATAGGAAAGCTAAAGCTCATAGAATTAATTCTATGTTTAATTTTGAATTATGTGAAAAGAAGAACCTCTTTTTTCTTTTTAAAAATTTTATTTATTTATTTGGCAGAGATCACAAGTAGGCAGAGAGGCAGGCAGAGAGAGAGGAGGAAGCAGGCTTCCTGCAGAGCAGAGAGCCCAATGCAGGGCTTGATCCCAGGACCCTGGGATCATGACCTGAGCCAAAAGCAGAGGCTTTAAGCCACTGAGCCATCCAGGCAACCCAAGAACCTCTTTTTTTTTTAACTTTTTCTATATCAAGGCATACTATTAAACAGTAAATATTAACTGTTCAAATTTATGTTGAAATTTCATGCTTTGAGTGTCCTAGGCCATTATGCCCAAATAGCAAAATAACTGTACACATTAGAAACTGTATACTGGAAAAATGTTGGATTATGGGATTGGAAGCTTATTTGTGATTGGCCAATTATACAAGGTTGTCATGGTGTTTAAGTAAGATTCACTTAAGTAAGACTCAATTAAGACTTATTTAAAATCAGAAGCTCAAAAAAAAATAAAAAGAAATAAAATCAGAAGCTCAGACATTTATATAGACACTGCACCATTTTTTGGTTGTTAGCAATTCCTGATAACCTTAAGAAGACCTTGATTGGATTCCCAGAAATTAATGTGTCCTCTTGGCAAGCTCTGGCATCCCTGGTGAGACTTGCAATGACACATTTGCTGACATCAGAAATAAAAACACCTCATAAAATTAGAGATAGTTAAGACTAAAGTAAAAAGAGAATTGTCAGAAAATTATTTCATGATTTTGTATAATCACTGATTACCATCAACAAGTTATTACATTTACAAAGAGATGAGTATTATAGTAACTTCGAAATCCTTTACTATCTTTGTTAAAATAAACTGTAAAAAGGTAAAGTCATAGATAGAAATAAATGATATATTTAAAATAATGTTTATTTAAATATTGCTTTATAATTTAAACACAGTATTTAAAAATATCTTTGTTATGTCATTGACAAATAATTGCATTTTTAACTCCATATAATTAAGTAAATATAAGATTTTCAAACACTGGTGTGTCTCAGTTTCTAGAATTAATGTGCTATTATTATCTACATGAAAAAGTCTTTTTAATAAAATAGATAGTTCTATGATGTGTTTCCTATAGTAGAATTAATGTGAGTAAATTACTTGAAAATTCCTTTTCTATTACCATAATAGTAGTTAAAGTAATAATAAAATCCAATGATAACAATAATATCACAATAGCAGCAAAAATGAATCTACTAACTTAAGAACTTAATCAAATGCCAGGAAATAGGAGACCTTAAAATAAATGTTATTATTTAACTATTCCAATAATCCTGTGAGGTAGCTATCAATACTAGTATCTTCTTGCAAAAAAAGGAAACTGAGGCATGGAAATATTAAGCATATAGACCTAGTTCATGCAGCTAGAAGGGGAAAGTCAATATATTAAAAAAAAGTAAATATGTGTGTGTTTTCCCAGATATTATGCACATGTCTGAACATACACACACATACATGCATATTATGTATGAACACATGTACATATACAATTATATATTAATTTAGAAGTATACTATGAAATTATAAAAGTGGTCATATTTTGAGAAGAGAAACTGAAAAGCAAGAGTAGGAGAATCACTATTCATTCTTGTATTACATTGTTTCAGATAAGTGCAAATATACCAGTTATATTCATATGTATGTGTATGAGTATTTTTAAATATATTTCACACATCCCCTACCCACCTCTCTTCTCAAACCACTGTTTCTTCTCTGTATTTAAGAGTGTGTATTTTGGGGGGTGCCTGGGTGGCTCAATGGGTTAAAGCCTCTGCTTTTGGCTCAGGTCATGATCCCAGGGTCCTGGGATCAAGCCCCGCATCGGGCTCTCTGCTCTGCAGGGAGCCTGCTTCCTCCTCTCTCTCTGCCTGCTTATCTGCCTACTTGTGATCTCTGTCAAATAAATAGATAAAACCTTTTAAAAAATATATCTTTAAAAAAAAAGAGTGTGCATTTTTGTCTCTTTTTTTTCTTTGTTCATTTGTTTTATTTCTTAAAGTCCACACATGAATGAAATCATATGGTATTTGTCTTTCTCTGACTGACATATTTCATTTAACATAATACCCTGAAGGTCCATCTATACTGTTACCAACAACAAGGTTTCATTCTTTTTTTTAATGACTGAATAATATTCTATTGTATATATACACCACATCTCCTTTATCCATTCATCTCTGTGTAGACATTTCAGTTGCATTCCTATCTTGGCTATTGTAAATAATATTGCAATAAACATAGGAGTGCATATATCTTTTCAATTAACTGTTTTCATTTTCTTTGGTAAATACGCAATAGTGGGTATTTACCACTGGATAGTAGTGGGTATTTATATACTGGATCATATGGTGATTTTATTTTAAATTTTTGAGGAATTTCCATACTGTTTTCCGCAGTGGCTGCACCACTGTTTGCCAACACTTGTTATTTCTTGTGGTTATGATTTTAGTCATTCTGACAGGTTTAAGGTGACATCTCTCACTGCTGTTTTGGTTTGTATTTCTTTGATGATTAGTGATGTTGAACATTCTTTTCATGTGTCTGTTGGGTATACGAATATCTTCTTTGGAAAAATGTCTATTAGGTCTTCTGCTCATTTTTAATTGAATTCTTTTTTTTCAGTCTTAAGATGTATGAGTTTTTCATATATTTTGGATATTAACCTCATTAAATATATGTATGAGTATTCTAAAGAAATACTCTAATTATATACTCTAATGATATTATATCCATAAAATATTATATATAACATATGATGTGCTATATTAACGTATAGCATATATTATGAGTGTATGTGTTATGTGTGAGAGAGAAAGAGAGAGAGAAGGGCAGAATGATTATGGTAATCTGAGTTTCTATCAGAACTTAGAACATAATCTCATAAATATTAAGAACCAAGTAGGCATTAGCTATTATTGTTAATACACAGATGGTAGAAATCTACTGTCTTGACATTTAGGTACATATGTATTCTAGCTATGTTCTTACTCACTTAGACTGCATTTAAATAACTAGCTCTGTCTTGAAGAACATGTTTTTTGTCAGTCTTTGTTACTCTCCTTAGCACTGCCATTTAAAAATTTCCAATGAGTAATGAGTAATTTACTCAAAAATTCTAATGTTCTTGGCCATTTAAATGAAAGTTCATGCTTACTGGTAATGACCTAAGACTTACAGCCTATGAAGCTATGCATTAATCGTTTTAAGAGACTAACCACAAGATGGCAGTGTTCTCAGAGAACTATATGATTCTAAATCGTAAAGTGCCATACATATGCTCACTGCACTGATCTTATTTAAAATGATCAAATAATTATTTCAAGATGTTATTCAGGACAATGAAAGACAGAAAAAAATCGCCATAATACCATATATCTTTTTTTCCTATAAAGCCATCAAATATAATGAGGAATATTTGGATTATGTAGGAAAAAATGTCTACCAGATATTAATAACAGAAATAATCATATTGTAAAGCAGAATAGTTCAAGTAGAGTGAATACAGAGAAAGCACGATAACTTATTTATTATTTATTCTGGACAAATGAAATAATTAGAAGAACCAGTAATAGAAACTGAAGAGAAACTGAAGAAAGGATAAAGGGATGTTTTAAGTAATGATTTCTTCAACTTGCACAGAAGCATGAAATTGCCATGTATTCTGATCTTATCCATGCTTTAACTTTAAATTAAATGATGAAAACTGATTGGAAATTCACAAGAAGAGTTAAATTTTAGTTTACATTGTTAGAACCACTTCAATCCTCATAGGTTAATGATACTTTCAAATAAGATCAAACAAAAGCGAATAAAGAAAAACTATTAAAAACACAATAACAAAAAAGAGAGAGGGATCCAGGCAATTACATAACCCTATACAGGGATCTGAATTTAAAAATTCTTATTTTATGTCATTTTTACTCTTAAAATATTTCTTTTAAAATTTTTATTCTTCTTGTAAATATTAATCTCATTCCCTCGCTCCTTTCTGTCCAAAATTAAAAATAAAATAGAAGCTGCAAATACAATTTTCCAGTTTCTTTCTTCTCTATCATACCACAATTTCTATTTCTTATTCTATTTCTCCTCTATTTCATCATAAGAGCATATCTCATTTTATTTCTTCTCTTTTTTAGAATTACAATAATAAAAATTATTTTAAAGGTTTTAAAAAAAGACATTTTTAAGTGTTTTGAAAACAGATTTCTGTTAGTACCATCTTATTTTAAATATCAATCTTTCACAGTAAGCAAAATACTGGACATGGTTTAAGAAAATACAATGTATCAGGAATATTTTATCTTCTTACACATTTTGAAATTAGAACAAGATATGGCTGATACAAGAAAAATAATAATCACATGCACAATTACAAACAAACTACCTTGGAAATTATTTCCCTATATAGAAAATACCAGTGTTCACTAGATTCTGGAGAGCTCTATTTATATTAAAAAACAACAAAAAAGAGTGAGTGAGCAAGTGAGATAGATAGATAGATATTAATATATAAATATGTATATATTACTTTAACTACTATTATGATATAATACACACACACATAAGCATATATATAGGGGGGATCATGGGCATACTATTTCCTTGTCTTTTGTTTATTAATGCAGTTTTCCCATATTGAAGTAGCCAATGATAATTATCAAATGAACAGATCTGATGAGATAAAAGAGCAAATTTGCCTTCACTTGTTTCACTTACAATATAACCATCTTCATAGAACCATTCTACATTAAAACATTTATAGATAGATAGATAGATATCTATATCTATATCTATCTATCTATATCTATCAATATCTATCTATCTATCTATACATGAGGTCTGAAGCATTCTATAACTTGTTTCTCCAACTTTACTTGTTCCTTCTTTTCTGGTTGGATAACTGACTTATTAATAAATTTCTCAACTGGTTCCTTTGGATAGTCCCTATGTTTGCTCCCTTGATTTCATCCAGCTTTCATTTTATGCAAAATCTTATTCTCCCCATAGTGCATTCAACTTTTCCTCCTCTGCCTTCTTCTCCATCTAAAAGATAAGTCTTTTAGTTCTTTTGTTCAAAATCCAACTCAGAGTCAAGCTTCACCAAACCCACAGCCAATAACTTGCTACACACGGTTGGCTTTGCATCTGGAAATACTCTTAAATTCCTTCTCTTTTTCTTCCCTTTGCCATTTTTCTCTACCAGATATCATTTCTCCCCAGACAACTCCAGTAAGCTTCTACAAATAGCCTTCTTGCATCTACTTTCTGCTCCAGTCTTTCTGTTAATTTGCCGTTAGTGTTTTATATATAAAAATAACACACATTCATTCAGCTAGCATTTCTGTGTACTTACTATTTGCCAATCTCTCAATAGTACAAAATACAACTTTACAGGGTCCCTGCCTTCAAAGAGATTAATCAAGACAAATTAAATCATTCACATTTTACTTTGAATAATCTTAATCTGATTTTATATTTTACTAAATGATGGTGTCTTCCATTAAAATGTGGGGTCCTAAACAGTAGAAACAGCTTGTTACCATTGATGTTTCTATACAACAGAGGCTCTGGCTCACTTCCTTGCAAATAGCAGACACACAATTAATTTATTCATTTATCTTTAAATGAATTAGCTAGCTTTAATTGTACATAAACAAATTTGAAGCACATTATTTTGAAGAAGGTAATAACAATGTTTCTATTTCTTCAGTTATAAAACAGGTTTTAAAAATTTACTTCTGGTGTGTCACATGAAAACTACATATTTTACATTTGTCAAGTATTGTTTTAAAAACACTTAAAGTAAAACATTTTTATTCTCATTGTAGAAATAAACTGATGAAGGCTAAGAGGAAAAAAAAAAAGAGGAAGAAATGACATCCACATGTTTGGAGAATTAATATAAAGTTTGATTCACAGTCTTGTGTTCCTTTCCAGGGTGTAGTACAATGCATTATTTTCCAAACTTTATTATAGCAGTAGAAGTCTTCTCCCAAGAGCATCACATAATTTAAATAGAAAAAAGTGAAAATGCTCTGTTGAAAAAAAAGAACTTTGTTCAATGTCCCACCCCAAAGAAGTCTCCTTGGTACTATCCTACAAAGACCAGTTTTAAAATCACTTCTCTAGGAAAAACCTGGCATGGCAAGTAAGCTTTTTTTTTTTTTTTTTTTTTCCTGGAAGTCTCAAGGGTTGGTGGGTGAGTGGGTGGATGCATATTTTCAGCTGCAAATAAACCATCCAAAGTTTACATTTTTACTGCCTAGGCAGAACCATTAAGGCAAACATTATAAATACCCTTATAAAGATTTTAGTTATTTAAAAGATAATACAAAATCTTGTGTGAATGGCATATCAATTTGCTCATAAGAATGCTTTAAAGTGCCTTGTTTGGTTGTGTATACTTGTGTAAGTTGTTTTATATTTAAAAAAAACTATAATTAAGATCTTTAAGTATAGATAAGTGACTAATAAGCTATACTTTCAAAAAGGAGGAGAAGAAAACAAAAAGAGCTCTGCAATTCCAAACTGATGATGATGCCAGCCAAGTATGACTTAGGGAGAAATTAAAAGAAATGAAGAGATCTGGGTCATTTTCAGGCAATTAAAGGAATACTGAGAGGCATATAAATTCTTTTTAAAACTATTAGATCTCAAAGCAAAAGCCTGCTTTCAAAGTCAAGCTTTCTGCTTGTTTGTGGTGGGTGGAGTGACACTGCAGCAATTTGTCTGTTTCACATCCCCAGCTTTAGGTTGGGGACATCTATGTTTATATCAGAAGTAAATGCTTGTGATGATAAAAATATATGTGGAAATATGTCAAGCTCCAGTTAGGACTAGTATATGCAGAAAAGTCTATGCATGATGGAAAATACGCTTGAAATAATTTTTCTGAACAAGCTTTTGGATTGTTCAATTTTTTGAAAGTCGTTATCAACAAAGACAAGTTATATGTGATACATCCCACTTCTAATATTCTTCCTTTAGTTTTGATAACATATAAGTAGCCCCTTAAACTACAATATTCTCTGAAGCATCCCTTATATCAATTGTCATCATGGATCTTCGGCTCTCTAGAGAACGGGCAGCCTAGTCATTTCTTATTAAGTAAGTTTTTGATTATCCAAGGTAGTCTCTGTCCCACTTATCAGATATGATAAGGGCTCTTTTGTAATGGGAAAAAAAAAATGACCCAGTATCTCACTGTTTCTTTTCTTCCCAAAAGTTATATAATCATTCATTAAAACCTATTTTGACATTAGTTAAAGAATAGAGCTCACCAAGATAAAACTTTAAGTCAAAAAAGAAAACTAGGAGATGTAACTTCCAAAATACCATTAATAATCTGAGTGATATTAATGGAGAAACCTGAAAGTGTCCTATTTTATGAGTCAAGAATTCACTGATGGAGAATCTTACATAGTTTACATACTCTATGGGAACAAGTAGTTTGGATGGGTAATTTACTGAAAATGAAAGTGCATTAGAATCAAAGTAAAATCCAAATACTTCTTGGGGTACCTGAGTTGCTCAGTCAGTTAAGCCACCAGCTCTTGCTTTCTGCGTAGGTCAAGATCTTGGGGTCCTGGGATCAAGCCCCACAACAGGCTCTGCATGCACTGGGGATTCTGTTTGTCCCTCCCCCAGCTTGTGCTCACTCTGTCTCTTTCTCTCTCTCAAATAAGTAAATAAAATCTTTTTAAAAAAATCCCAAAACTTCTTTATTATGAATTTATTATGAATTTCTCTATCCAAGTGTTTCTTGCCTTAATCTTAATCAGTAATACGCTGTTGTAGAAGGGATAGCATGAAATGTTGTTAATATATTATTTAGTCAGTTTTGAGCATACTGATATTGAATTAATGTTAAATTATACATGTAAAAACTAAGATGGCTGGCACTACATCTCAAAAAAATATTAAGTACTTGGAAGAAAAGTAACACTACTAGAAATAATTAACATGCTATATGTTTCATTAAGCTACAGTTCGGTTTAAAAAATAGTCTTACCATGTTTTTAATTTTAAAAATTGAGTAAAAATACCAGTGGCAAATAAGATAATTTGGAAAAAATGTGATTTTTTTTTCTTTTAAATGTGTGTGTATTTCTGGGTGAGTGTGTGTGCATGCATGTGTGTGTGTGTTTAGCATGGAATGATTTTGTGATGCTTCATCTTTTTTTAAGATTTATTTTATTTACTTGAGAGAGAGAGACAGAGACAGTGGAGACAGAGAAACAGTTAGAGAGTAGGGGAGAGGCAGAGGGAGAGGGAGAGAGAAACATAAGCCGATTCTCGGTGGAGTGCTGAGTCCATCGTGGAGCTTCATCTCCCGACCCTGAGATCAGACCTGAGTGCGGACAATCAACTCAGTGCTCCACCCAGATGCCCCCTCTCTTCATTCATCTTTAAGTACCATGCTCACTTTTCCATAATTTTGTAAATTCACACTAGTTTTATTTCCTTTGCTTTTAATTCATTTTCAACCAAACATTTATTTTTACCACGATTTACTATCCTAAATGTTCTGAAAACTGAGTAAAAAACTCTATGAGATATGAGGGTTCAATAAAGAAAATTATTTAAAGCAAGCTGATTTTCAACAAAAATGATGAGATGGCACATTTGGCTTTTCAAGTATTCAGAAAATAACTATTTACAAAAATTCAAATCCTTCTTATTTTCATTATAGTTATTGTTTCTTTTACTACTTTTATGAAAACAGTACCTTCTTTTTATATAAAATTCAGTTAAAAAGGAGCTTTTTGAAAATCGATAATTTTACTCTACTAGAAACTATTGATAAATTGATACACATATCTCTTTAAATATATTTTATACATTGTTATTCATTCCTCATTCACTGTCATTAAATAGACATTCAACACACAGATGCATTCTTCAGATTAGACCAGTACTTACTGGAGAAACCTAACTTTAAGGGTAAAAATTATGTTTCTCTTTAGGCATTTTAATTCCTCAGGCCTGTGGACATTCCCATTCTTATTGCGGAGAAGTCTATGACTGTACTGCTATTTCCCCACAGAAATGGAAGATGGGATTATACTGTTAAACCTGCTCTTATAATATGTGTAAGATGTTTACCAATTTTAGAAGCTCTGCATATTTCCATGCAATCTGTATTTATGAAAAACTAAAATTCTAACTTCCCAATACTGTCAACAGAATAGAAAGAAAAGATTTCATTAAAAGAATGTAGAAATATAAGCTAAAAATATAAATAAAATAATATTTTAAAATGCATTAAAGTGATAAAATTAACAAGAACCACTAAAATCAAAATAACATAATTAGGCATCATTTATGGACTAAATCATTTTATAAAATATGCCTATCAATATAACTTTAATATTATTGCTAATAGTAACCAAGACTTAGTAATAAAAAAAAAAACCTCCAATCACATAGAAACCAAGCAAAAAAAAAATGACAAACTGGTCTCATATTAACTTAAGCCAAAATCATTAACTTCAATATTTCATGAACTTTACTCCAGATACTAGTTTATTCACATATTTGAAAGAGACAAAACAGAGAGAATCAGATAGGTTTTGTATTTGTCAGTATGCTTGAGATATATATTTTTTGTAAATTATTCATATAGTTTTCTCCTTGGAATATGTATGAACTTTTTATTTGTGAAGGATCTGACAGCTTTAAACATTTCCAGCATGACTCTTGGGTAACCTTGGGCCTCACAACTATTCCTCTCCACCTTCCACTGTTTTGCTAAAGCCAAATGGCCAAAATGACAGCTGCTCAAATGCAGAAACAATCCATCCCCCTTGTGAAAATGAGTTTTGAATAACTATTACGGAAACTAGCTGAGCTTCAGCTGTTCCCTCTGGCTAAAGTCTACCTTTCTTCCCCAAGGTAGGCCCATCTTTCTGGGTTGTGGTCAGGCTACAGCATTTGGAACTAAAGCTGATGTCTAGAAGGGCTCCAGCTATTGTTGCTGGTGTGATTTGGTTTTTGGTGTGATTTGGAAGGGGTTGGATCTGCTGCTTCGAAGCTAAGGTCATTTCTTCAAAGCTGAAGTGCACAGGATCTATACCTTTGTTATCTTTCTCAGATCTTGCTTCTAACCAGTGCTCTACATACTTCCGTTGAATGCCACCTAAACTTGACTCTCTTTAGAGTTCTTGAGATAGGCCTCTTTTTTTTTTTTTTAAGATTTTTATTCATTTGACAGACAGAGATCACAAGAAGGCAGAGAGAGAAGAAGGGAAGCAGGCTCCCTGCTGAGCAGACAGCCCACAGGGGCAGTGGGGGGGAGCTCCATCCCAGGACCCTGAGATCATGACCTGAGCCGAAGGCAGAGACTTTAACCCACTGAGCACCCAGGCATCCTGAGATAGGCCTCTTGATGTAAATCATTTTCACTATTCTGGACTCGTTATGGATGAAGTGACATGCAGAACTAAGATTAATGTAATTTTCTTATCTATCTCTTTTTTGTTCTATTTTAGTATTGATATTCAACAGTCAATGAAACTCTCATTCAGTGTCCAGCATCTTACATGTACAAATGTTATGGTGCTAAAGCACTAAATACTGAAGCTCTTATAGGATTTTACCAGCAACAATTTAAAATTTCAGTGACCACTTGGGGAAATTGTAATTAAAGTTAACTCACCTATGCCATATTTTAGATTTAAATATACAATTATTCCATGGACAACATAATTACTTTTGATATATGGAGGCTTTTAAACTATAGAAAGATTCTAAAAATTCTTTTCTGAAAGACTTCTTTTAAAAAACTAATAAAAATATGAAGAATCTAAAATCAGAACTCAAAACTCTCTTTTCTGTCTTCTGACTCAACTCCACACTGGCCATCCATCATGCCTGTTATACCTCAACTTCTTCTCCATTCATATTAATTTTCTATTACTGCATAACAAGATACCACACACTTATCAACTTAATACAACATCCATTTATTACCTCACTGATCTGTAGGTGTGTCCTCTGTTTATGATATCACAAGGCCAAAGTCAACTGGTCTGCCAGGCTGCACTTTAATTTGGGAGCTCACTGTGGCTACTGGCAGAATTTGTTCCTTACAGTCAGAAGAATGAGGTCGCGATTTCCTCGCTGGCCTCCAGAGTCCACCTGCATTCATTTCTCAAAGTGCCATTCATCTCTCACCAAGTAATAGCACATCTGTTCTCTCAAGCTTCAGAGGTCTCTGAATGCCCCTTCTGTCACTAGTCAAAAAACGTTATCTATTTTCAAGGTCTCCTATAAATAGGTTAGGCCCACCCTGACATTCGGGATCCCCATCAGGGATCAGCAACATCAAATACATCTGCAAAATCCCTTTTGCCAAGTAAAGTAATGTGATCCCTGAAGTAACATTAGGAGGTCATGTGAACTATCTAGAATTCTGCCTTCTACACCATGGGTTTGTATCTTCAGCTTCCTTACCACTTTCATGGACCCTCTCTACCTTCCTCTATCACTCCCTCTCATTGGGCCATATTTCCTCTTGGTTTCTTATACTGTGGTCAGACATGAGACCTACCTTGCTTGTCTTATGACACTAAAGCTTGGTTAAAATTAGATTTATTTAGTTAAGAACTTTCTAAAACCTCATGAGGAGGAATGAAAGTTCACAGAATATAGGATTTATCTAGCAGCTTATAATAAGTCTTGAATCAAAACTATTGTCTTATAGGCACAAAAATTATGGGGAAAAAAGAAAAGCAGCTGGTTAAGGAAGACAGGAGGGATTGAGACCCAAATGAAATCAAATATATGTATCAAAGTTTGACCAAGGGTAGACAAGAAGAGTATAAAAGTAGAAGATAATCTCATAGTACCTGATCCTGAGATTTTTGCTATCAATACTGATTGATCAATATTCAATGCTGTAAAGCAGAGAAATGTAAAAGTGCAGATTTTATTTTATTTTTATTATTATTTTTTAGATTTTATTTATTTGACAGAGAGAGATCACAAGTAGGCAGAGAGGCAGGCAGAGAGAGAGGGGGAAGCAGGCTCCCTGCCGAGCAGAGAGCCAGATGCAAGGCTCGATCCCAGAACCCTGGGACCAGGACCTGAGCTGAAAGCCGAGGCTTTAACCCACTGAGCCACCCAGGCGCCCCAAAAGTGCAGATTTTAAAGGCAATTTCATTTTTACCTTCAGAGAATATTCCATTCCCATTCAGGGGGAAAATATTGCTACTGACCTATCCATTTTCTTTGGGGATAGTCTTAATCCTGAAACATCAAGAGATTGCTGTGCACTTTGAACATACCTTCATTTAGAAAGAAAGAAACATTAGACTCTAATTAATAGCTCTTCTGATTAAGCATTTACATGAACAGATTCCCATGTTTAAATCAGGAAAGACAAATACCTATAGTTTTTGTACCAGCAACGGTCACTGAAAGAACAATTATTCTGCCTTCACTTGAAAGACAGACTCTAAGTAGACAAAGGACAAACTTTGTCTGACAGAATAACATCCCTCTGAGGAATTAGTTGCCCTGGTCAGCCTACAATTTCCCTTAATAAAAAGGGAGACATCTCAATGCAACTGCAAATACAAAATGTTCTGTTTCTATTTGATACTGTGTCTAGCCTCTCTACCATAAGCCTTATTGCTTTTCCATCATTTGTCCTTGGAGTAGCAAACAGATTTTACAAGTAGGAATCTCAAATGACCCTCAGACTCTGAATTTGTCTCAGGCACTTCCTGCCTCTCTGGGCTTTCTCACTAGTGATATGCTTTGCTGCATGCTGAATGTTTTTAGCGTAGATCTACTTTGCATACACCATACTACTATTGATATGGTCTAGAAGGCCTCTTTCTGAAATATCCGGAAAAATAATTCCCAGACTGTAATTTAATAATGTCTCAAACTGAGTATTTTCTACCTGATGTCTCTCCTACCAATGTCTCAGAATTTAAATCTGACCATAATAGCATCAGGGCCCAAGAAAGAAGGTAAGGGACGTATAGGGGACCAGGAGCCTTTAAGTATCTCAGCTGATTACCAAAGGCTCCTTGGATAATTCTTCAGTTGAATACTATTAGAATACTGGTCATAGGATACTGCTGACACTGGATTCCTAACTTTTTTTTAATTAGCTAGCCCAACATGTGACCAGACAAAAACTGTCACAAACTATGTCTTGCCCTGGACAGACTTATTAAATGTTGTCTTCTGTAATATAAGACACTCCCTTTTAAAAGCCTCTTACTCTTGAGCTTCTGCATTGTCATGAACCTTTCTTTCTATTTGCCCATGAAAGATCATGACAAGATTTTGTGTTCTATCTCAACAGGACAATAAAAATCAGAGACCCATTGTTTATTGATCCTGTAGCAAAGGCCTATTGTCTTATTTAGGCACAACTACAACAAACTCCAGGCTAACTAAGACTTCTGACAGCTAAAATCTTAACATCTCCACATAACCTCTTATTTCCTTATACCATTCAGTTATTTTTCTTCTAATAGACTTGACTCATACAAAATGCTTCTTCTCTTCCCTGTACATATTAGCATCCGTTGCTCTAAGATTCTAAACCCTAGAGAAAATTTTCCTCTTCTAGTGGGTGGTATACCTTGAAATATTCATGTACTCATGAGAAATTCTTTTGGCTTCAAACCTCCATTTTGACAACTCAGATTTAGAATTTCTTTTGGATAGCTTCTATTTGAAGTTTGAACATGGAGGTTTTAAATCTGGATTTGCGAACACAATCAACTCAAATTGTTTGAACCTAGACTTTCGAGGGCCAAATTTTCAGTGGTTTGTTTGTAGCTTTTATTGAGACAATCAGTTAACTAGAGAGTTAACTGAGAGAGTGGAAATGTCTATACAGACATTAGATAATCCCTTCAAGTAGATAATGATTTTGCCAGCTTTAGAACCAACACAACCTCTTAATTGCAGCTGCCACCTCTATTAAATATCACAATCATGTAAAAACTGTACTAGCTGCCTCCTCCAAAGGCACTGGCTATAATAAGTAGGAGCCACACACTATAAAGCAGACTCAATGAGCAAAAGGCATTTCTTTAGATGATTATTATGCTATAGGAGTTTCATGCTATCCACAAAGTTCAAAAATCAAGACCCAAACTAACTTGACTATTGGCATCCAGTCTGGAGTCAGCTCTAATCTCAAGCACTTGATTCTCCAGCACCACTCAGGAAAAGATCACATGGCCTGTTCCATCCAGATGGTCTTTGGTGGTCTTTGGTGGTCTACCCTAAAATGCTAAGACAATGTCTCTCAATGTTACCTCCTTTCTTCTGTGGAAAGAAATAAATAAATAAATTGAGACTCATCATAAATGAGGACTGGTGGGAAATTTTCATTAAGATTAAAAAGCATGTCCCTGGGGCAGTTCTCACCTTTCAAGCACACAGTCCTGGGGAAACTCTACAGGCTGGACATGGACAGGAGTTAAAACCTGTAGGCCTTTTGAATATCTAAAATGGGTTTATTCAGATGCAGTCTTCCTTATATTGTTCAATTTTAACACCAATATGCTTGTTTTGGCAAAAGGTGCCCTGCCTAAAGCAACTGTTCTGACAATATAAATATTGAGAAATATGTATTCATTTATATATTGAGAAAGGAATACAGGCTTTTTTGAAACAATGATTAAAAAAATTATATGAAGTGCTGCCTTTAACTCAGAAGTAGCTCTTTCTCTATTACCTCAAGTCCTCAGAGAAAACATAATGAGTGTATGACCCATTGAAGCTGAAACTTACAAGACTAAACAGGGAACTTCAGTTGCTTTGTCCCAACCTCCCAAAACCTTCAGATACACTACAACAGAAACATCACAGATGACCCCTATGTGAACTGACCATGCAACTGGGAATGTCATTCTCTGTCTTTCACTCTACTATTTCAAATATGGCTAGATAAGGATAAATCAGTAGGCATTTAATAGAGTATCCCCAACCACATCATCAGCATGTCCCAGTGGCTTCTTCCTAGGATAAATCATAGGAATACCTGCATGACCTTTGGCCCAAAGTCCTGATTTACTGGCTACAACAGCAATGTAAGACCAATATTGAGCCTCACTGAAATTCACTTGCCATGTACTATTAACCACAGAGATTTCAGTGGAACTCCAGGAAATCAATCTTTGCATTCATGTTTTCTAGTTAAAAAATACCATAAAACCACCTCCTGGTTTTCTATGCCAATAGGAGATCTAAAACTGAAAGTATATCAAGTTTCTCCAGAAGCTATCAGCATCAGGTCAGCATTTTCTTAATTTCCTCTCCCTAGTATCATTGGGGTTCTTATAATACAAAGTATATAGTCAGTTTTATTAGTCATGGTATGTGCATTAAATCAGCAATAACTACATGAGGACTGTCTGATAACTAGATTAAACCTTAGATCAAGCAGCAGACTATTGATATTATAGCTCTAAGATGTTTGGATTAAGACCCTCAAATGAGAGAAATCACAAATTCTACACTTTTTTTTTTAAATTTGGTTTTTAACGACATGATTTTCCAACTATGTTGTCTTAACAATTTTTATTGTTAAGTTAGATTTTAAAGTTTTTCTTCTGTTCTTCAAGTTTTTGCAAATCTATAGATATCAAAGGTCCCTTTTCTACTGACTCAGGATAGAGACAAGAACTATTTTCCTACTAAATCCCAACAGTAACAGAACCTTGGTTAAGAGGTATTGTCCAAGACTTTCTGGTAATCATCAAGTCAATAATAGGTTTTCTCTAGTGTAGATTATTGGTTTTTCTCCCGAGACATCTTCTATCCACTTGTGACACTTCTAGCCACTTACTGACACCTGACTGAAATATTGAAATACAGCTGCAAAGACAAAGGTCACAAGAAAACATGATGAGAGTTCTCACCAAGTTCTAGACTGCCGTCAGCAGCAGATCTGGAGTTCTGAACAAACCTTGGTACAGCTGAGCAATGAAACTTAATCTCCCTATTAACCAGAAGAGATGCCCACTGTGGCTCTCACATGCCCTTGCTCTCTGAAGCTGCTCCTTCGTACCCCTCTTGCATATGACTCTACCTCTTACAAATACTCTGACTCAAATCTCTCAATAAAATCAAATTGCAGAAACAATTGCTCATAATCAAAAGAACAATTTTTCCTCTTAATAACATCATTTTAAAAGATTTTATTTATTTATTTGAGAGACAGAGAGAGAGAGAAGGAGAGCACAGAGGGAGAAGCAGACTCACTGCTGAGCAGAGAGTCCAATGTAGGGCTTGATCCCACGACCCTGAGATCATGACCTGAGCCAAAGGCAGATGCTTAACCAACTGAGCCACCCAGGCACCTCATCTTAAAACCATTTTTGACCAATTATTCCTGATATTAGCTGAACCTTTGCTAAAGCTCCGTAGAAGACCCTCCTTTTTACCCAAGGCAGAAACTTCATCAGAGATCTCATACAGCAGCACTCTGAATGAGGGCTTATGCTTAGTAGTGTTGCTGAATTCCTTCCTTTCACATATTAGTAATTCAGGAGTTTATTCATACCCTTATTACATGTTTATATAGTTTTCAGTTCCATTTATTCAACTCTTTTCTTTATTATTACAAATAAAAGGTGAGGATATCTTCTTTACCTGAAATCTTCTTCTGTTTTCAATATTATTTTGCAAAAAAAACCCCTTTATCTATTTGCATTACTAAACATTTAAGCATGCCCATAATGGCTCTGATGGTTTTCATTTTCCATGTTTATTTATTTACTTCAAAAGTGGCTTTGGTATTCTTTTTTCTTTATTTACTCTCTCTAGCAATACCCGTGTTCCATATGTTGCACAGTATATAACCTATACTATTAGTCATGGTACATGCACTAAAATCAACATGAGTTCTTTACAATAACTAGAAAACACCGATTTGGGAACAAGAAGTTATGTGGAATAGAACTTTCCCCACTCACTTCTTTCTAGATGAGAATTAACAATGCAAGTATCCAATTTTTGATCCATTATTACATATTGAATAGACCTTGTGGGATCATTGTAGATTTAAGAAACAGAATAATGATACATAAACTTTTTTGAGGGCATTTTAAAAGCAATGGAAGCTTTTTTCAGAAAAATTCACAGAAGTAGTTACTTATACCTAAATATTTACATGCAGTTTCAGAGAATACATAGATTCTTGAAGTCAGTCCCATATGCTTAAGTATCTACAGGAATCTACACTTATTTTGCCTCAACTATTTACATCATGTACTGTGCTTCTGTTTTGTAGCTGTCTTGTAAGCCTATTTTTTTTTAATCTTGGGTTGACAATAAATGAATAGTTTAAGCAACTGACACCCAGGAAGTGCCCTATATGTGTTCACTTCAAATGACTCAATTAATATTGCAATGAATATTTATTGATTCTCCCCAGCATTCATGCCTCTATCACATAAAAGCTATTTGTTTAAGTGTTCTCTGTGCACATTTGGGCAGAGATTGATGAAAGACTTTAGTTAATTTAAAAAGAGACATCCTTTTATATAAACCTTTCCTGTAAAAATAGAAGTATGCACATTTAAAAGTCTACATTAACAAACTAATTAAATCATATGGCAAGTTTGAGATAATCTGATGGATGATATTTCCAACTTTGCTTTGTAGATAAGGAAATATTTGGATAAGAGAAAAAATTCATACTAAGCCCCACTCACCTATCATTGTCACTTTGAAATTATCATGTTGCTCTATTTTTTGACTATGTCAGTTATAAAAAGTCCAAGAAAATGAGTCTAGACAAAAGGATCAAGAATAGCAAATTGACACCTATCTTTCTGTTTATATGAAAGGTGCTGAGATTCCCAGTTTAAATCCAAACTGTGTATTTTTGTAATTCCCACTTGTCTGATTCAATAGCAAGGTCAATGTCTAAATGAAAAAAAAAAAAAAAAAAGCCTGGACAGACATTTAGAAGAAAACCATCATATGGGTAAAGAAAATCTCACACATATCTTGGCTCAGCATGAATTTCAAATCAGTAATAATCAGTGCCAAAGAAAGAAGGCAAGGGGCATTATTTGGAGGACTGGAGATAGGACTTCTTATCTTGAACATTAGTAACCTCATGGTGTACAGTTGTAGTGGTCGCTAGGGTGCAAAGTGTTCCTGCTAGTAGAAGAGCATTTTGTAGATGCAATATGAAAGCAGTCTACATCAGAAGAGGAAAACAGGACAGATGCTATATCAAAACTGGAAGAGGTGGGTGGGGGATGGGTGGAAAAAGTAATGGGGATTAAGGACTACACTTGTGCTGAGCATTGGGTATTATATGAGAATATGGGATCACTATATTGTACACCTGAAACTAAGATTACACTTTATGTTAACTAATGGGAATTTAAATAAAAACTTAAAAAGAACCAGAAGACTATGTGTTGTATTCATACACGGTATACCTATAAGTCATCTTGGCTTGAGCACATTAGACATTCCTTTTTTTTTTTTTTTTTGAGAAGCAGGTGGATGGAATTTTATGATGAACATGAGATGCAAAGATAGACAGTTAACTGCATAAACATATATATGACAAAAATGAATGAATACTGTAACAATCTAATCTTATGTTACATAACAGTTAATAAATACATTCTATTTACATGTCACACACATATTATTTATGTAGGCATGACACAATGATTCTTGCCATTCAAAGAGTTGTAATATGGTTGGAAAATAATTATGAATTTATCTAATGAATAAATTTACACTCATACAATGTACTACTCCTAAGAAATAAGGAACATGTGAAAAAACAACTTTTTTAAATAAGAAAAGTACAAAGCAATGAATGGTATATTTGATAGACCAATCATGCCAGTGTAGTGGGGGATAATTTTGGTAGTGCGTTAAAGGAAAAAGAAATAATTTCATATTGAGATCTTGATACTTATCAATTGTACAAATTTTGACAAATGGCAAATCCTATAATTCTCACTTACCAGTATAGTAATTTTGCTTAGGGTTGTTGTGGAATTAAGTGCAATTATATATAATACTTTCATTTGCTTTGCATGTTATATATGTTACTTTCACTTGCTTTGTAACAAGCTGAGTCTTGGTACCTAATAAATATGGAGTATCTAGATGTACTACTTATCCTCTTTAAGTATATGTTCCTGTGATAACCTAATGAATAATGGTGTGAAATGGTGCAATCCTATGGATATATAAAGTCATTTATTCCATAGCCATTGATTCAGCATATATTCACTTTGCACACATTAGGCAATGTGCAAGTTGCAGGTTAAGAAGTGTTTTTTCTTAGTTTGTTTTTATTTTTAATTTTTTTTATTTTTAAAAATGTTTAGGATTCTATTCTCCTAGATATTACAGTCTAAGGGTAAAGGCAGGCATTATGTAAAAGCAAAACTACATCTTTAACACTATGATGATGATTCTGTGTCTAACTGTAAAATAATAAATGGACACCTGATTTTCCTCTTATTTTGCAACTGAAAAACTAAAAAAAAACTGTTTTAATATATTGGAAATATATCACATGATTTTAATTACTGAGAGAAGGGGAATAAATAAAGTAAGTCTTAATTTTGCCCCAATTTATAGCCTAGGGCAGTCTGAAGAATATTGGGCAGAATGAAATGAAGCAGAGTCCACAGTCTCTCCAAGATGTTCCCCGACATGAGGAAAGAGAGATCAAAGTTGAGGTGCTAAGTGTCTGGTAAAGAATTTCTCTTTAATGAATGGTTGAATTAATAAATCACTATGGGTTTTCTGTTTAGGAGAACAGAAAACTCTGCTATGTTTTATAAATAAAGTCGAATCCATAGAGGCACAAAACAGGAGATAGAGCTACAAAGTGAGAGCTGGTAACCTTCAACTTTTTTGCACAGCATCTGTTTTGGAGTTGTTTTTATTTTCTAGTTATTTTCCTCTGAAGATGTTCCAGTTTGTAATATTGTATTTAAAGCTTGGAAATTTTGCACAAAACAATGATTTAGCTCTGATTAATTGGGATAGGACATGGCAATCTTTAGCAATATGTTTTTATGATTTTAAAGGTTAAATACTCTTGAATTCAATTGCAGAATCTACCATGATTCACTCCAAATAGTTCTTCCTTTTAAGTGTTTCTAAACTGATATCAAATAATACAATGGAATATTAAAAAAATACTTTACAAAGGATTAAACAATATTAATGTTATACAGTTTGATACTAATTCAATTCAACTGATGAAGACACGTGAAAATAAGTAGGACAGACTAATTCTTGCCTTCAATGCATTCTAGTGCAGTAAGAAGGATTCACAAATGAATAATTAGTTGGATAATACCAGATAATTCTCAATAATTTATATTATAAAGAAAAAATATATTATAAAAAATGGGAAATAACTAAAAGCCAATACTTTAAAGTTGTGATATACTATGCATACAGTGTAAATATGGCCACTAGACTCAGACCACAATACTACCAAGACCCCAGAAACTGCTCTTTTGTCATTTTTGCAATAAATAGTTATACAAGAAATACTTTACTGTTTTTTTTTTTAATTTTAAATAAAGGATTTACATAGAATACACTCTTTCACATTGATTATTTTTGTTCAACATTTTTGAGAATTGATATTTTGCAAGTAAATATACATCTCCCATTCTAACTATTGTATAACATCCCAGAGTGTAAATATACCCATGGTTAATTCAATTATAGATGAACATTTGGGTTATTTTCAGTCTTTGGTTATAATAAATAGTATGGCTATGAATATAGTGTTTAAGGAAATTTGGTGATGGGTCCCAATTTTAAATAGTCTTTTTTGATGAGGTATTATTGTAACAAGATTTATATATGATATACTTGATACTGTTGTTGTGTAACAAATTATCTTAAAATGTAATAGCTTAAACAACCAATTTTCATGCAAAAGAATTTTGTAGAAAATTCAGACATGACATAGTGAGATGCTTTGATCTCTGTTTCATAGTTCTGACTTCAACTTGAAAGGCTCACAGGTTGGAAATGGCTGAATGGCTGAGTTGGAGTGGTTTAAAGATGCACTCACATTTATCGTACCTGAGCTGGGATGACTTAAAGACTTTTACTGCTGAGTATAGTATATATAAGTGGATTCTCCATGTATTTTGGCTTCCTCGAAGCAACGCATTTTCACAATAACTAGACTTATTACACAACAGCTCAAGACCTAAGCATGAGTGCTCCAGCAAAAAAGACCTTAGATGTTACGCAGCATCACTTCTGGCACACTCAATGGTCAAACCAGCCCCTTGATTCAGGAGGCCAAGGCATAGATCTATCTACAGAAGGAATGCCAAATAAAAAGGGGGTGTATATTTCATTTTATTTTATTTTTTTAAGATTTTTAAAATTTTATTTATTTGACAGAAAGAGAGAGAGAGAGATCACGAGTAGGCAGAGAGGCAGAGGGGGAAGCAGGCTCCCTGCAGAGCAGAAAGCCTGATGCAGGGCTCGATCCCAGGACTCTTAGATCATGACCTGAGCTGAAGGTAGAGGCTTAACCCACTGAGCCACCCAGGTGCCCCAAGGGGCAGTATATATCAAAACCTCCTAAAGTCAGCTAGTCATTAGAAACATTAATTAATGCAGAGGAAGAAATATATCTAAAATCTCTAAATGGGAAACGTTTTAGCTTCTTGAGAAGGAGGAAAAAAGTCAGACTGCCTGAGTATAGTAAAAAATAAGGTGTAGTAGGCAGAGGGCATATATATATATATATATATATATATATATATATTTCTTTTTTTTATAATATTTTCAGCCATCAGGACCATAAAGAATTTGGATCCTATTTTATGTTCCAGCTATTGGAAAACATAAAGAGTAGAGGCATTATCTTATTTATATTTTAACAATACAATCTTTTTTTTGGCAGCCATAGAAATAATAATTTATAGGGACACAAGAGACTAAAAAGCTTTTTAAATAATACAAGTACATGAGGATATTGGCTAGACAGTGGCAGTAAACATGGAAATATGGAAAAGTGGATAGATGAATTTGGTGATTTCTTTTAGCTAACTCTTGATCATCAACATTCAATTATACATTGTCATTTTCCTTAAAATCTACTTTGATCTTTCTCTACTAACCTACCCCAACACAGGATAATTTAAGTATTCCTGTGCTGATTCAGAAATTCATACATACATTTTTATTTATTCACAATATTATGTTAAAATTAACTTTTGTGCATATTTTTGCTATAAAGGTTATTAACACTGAGACTAAGAATTTGGTCCTTCCTGAATTTGTATCCCTGAGGTCAAGAAAAATTTAGTAACTGGAAAAAAATCGATATTCTTTTAAAATGTTTAAGTAGTTTAGTTAATAATAGCTTCAATTGATATTTTAGTCTATAATTAATATATATCATAAATAAAGGCCTTGAGTGTATAATATGTATCTCTACATTGTATACATAAACACCTTATTTTTCATTTAACAATCAACAAATCAGGAGACACATTTCTTTACATAAATTTTAATTATTTCTAAACATTTTGCCAACATTCTTTTTGTAGGTTTAGCTTGTTCCTATGCAGTTGAGCGTGTTATATAGTGATTTCAGAACACATAGAGAAGAAACTATTATTTAAAGTGATCAATGCCAACTGGAAACAATTTTTTTAATGTCTTTTTTTTTTAAAGATTTTATTTATTTATTTGAGAGAGAGAAAGCATGAGAAGGGAGAGAGTCAGAGGCAGAAGCAGACTTCCTGCCAAGCAGGGAGCCTGATGTGGGACTTGATCCTGTGACTTTAGGTTCATGACCTGAGTCAAAGGCAGTTGCTTAACCAACTGAGCCACCCGGGTGCCTGGAAACAATTATTTTTTAACACTTTGGAACATTGATAATTTTTGTTTTCAAGTGAGGAAATTACATCTCTGCATGATGAGGTATTTAATATCACCTGAAATTTAGCCATGAGAGTGTCTAAAGTCAGAAAAAAATGACATTTATTTTATAATGACATGATTTAGGCCAGTGAACATATGCAACCAATTGGTAACCCTGAAAAGGACTTTAACAACAATCACAAAGGAAAGACAACTATGAAGTATGCTATTTTGTGGTGTAGAACAACTACATTTTAGAGAAAACTGAGAATGTTCCATTCTTTCTTTTAGTTTATTTAGTCTTAGTACTGCCTTGAGGCAAAATAATGGATCCAAGGAACTCTTGAAGTCATCCCAAGCCTATAATTCACCAGAAAATAGTGTAACAGTTTCCTAAGGAACTACTGCAAGCATAAAAGTGCCGAATTGAAAACAAACAAATAAAAGGTTGAATTGGGAGGATTGCTGGGACCTTTGTATAAGAAAACTGAGTTGAATATGTTTTGGTGAAAGGTTGCTTTTTAAAAAATATTCACTTATTTATTTTTTCACAGATTTGTTGAAAATCTTCAATGTGCTATATACCAGACCATAAAAGTGAATAAGATCTAGATCTTTCTACCTTAAACCCATGTGCTATACGCATAACAGCTAAAGAAAAGATGACAATGCTGAGTTCTTTGACATTTCTGCCCTCTAACCACTACCTAGAAGTTTTATCTCACTCAACTTCTGCGCACACATCTAGGACACAGACTAACAACTAGATAGAGAAGATTCACTAGTGAGCCACAACAGAAGACAAGTCTACATTTGATCACACTGTTTTTGGTCTTCCACTGGAGAGTCTATACACAGTCTCTCTAACTTTAAAAAAATATTTTATTTATTTATTTAATTGACAGAGAGAGAGAGAGAGAAAGAGAGTGAGAGAGGAAACACAAGCAAGAGGTGTGGGAAAGGGAGAAGCAGGCTTCCTGCTGAGCAGGGAGCTCGAAGTGGAGCTCCATGTGGGGATCCATGCAGGACTCGATCCCAGGACCCAGGGATCATGACCTAAGCAGAAGGCAGATGTTTAATGACTATGCCACCCAGGTGCCCAAAGAATCTATACTCTTAACCTTGTTGTAGAATATCTGGTTCCAGAGTCCTATCCCCATTGTCTGGGACGCTGCTACCCATTGTTATACCACTGCCTCTAAGTCCTCTTTGTATGAATATAAACTTGATACACATTCATGAACTTGGCCCTACATTAAACCTGCTGGGTTTTAATTAATAGGTTTTCTGTATCTCTAGATTTCCTTATGCCTCAATCCTGACTATATCTACTTCCTTGAGGAATCTTTTAGAAAATGGGACATTATGTGTTTGAAATCTGTCCACTCACCACAAACAGAATTCTTCCCAGGGCTTTTGCATCAAAAGAATGAATTTGACAATGAAACAGAAAACAAAACAGCCTCAAGACCCAGAGGTGTATAGCAACGTAGGGGAATATTCTAGATAGCAGCCTAGCTCTAGATAATATACATGGTGAAATAACTGACCACCTGCGATATGCTGGTTATTCTTATTTAAGGGCTTTTCTTGTGTGGTACTAAGAACATACTATACATTATTTGTAATTTGCTGATGATATCAACCATTTATTCATTACATTGCTCAAATAGAGCAGATACTCCCTGAGGTCATGAAGGGAAGGGCACAGGATTAAAAAGCCATGGGAGCTACTCCACAGGGTCATTCAAGAGATTAGAAACATAAACCAATGGGCAACTAAATACAAATTGATACAGAATATTCAAGATCTTTGCAAAATGTATTAGAAATCACAGAGGAAATTTTTTTTTAAGATTTTATTTATTTATTTGACAGACAGAGATCACAAGTAGGCAGAGAGGCAGGCAGAGAGAGAGGAGGAAGCAGGCTCCCTGCTGAGCAGAGAGCCCGATGCGGGACTCGATCCCAGCACCCTGAGATCACGACCTGAGCCGAAGGCAGCGGCCTAACGCACTGAGCCACCCAGGCGCCCCCAGAGGAAATTTTTAAAGAAGACTAGAGTAGCATTGTAGGGGTAACAACTGAGCTCAAGACTAATATGCCGGATGGATAGAAAGATAAAGGACAGCAAATATGTTGATCAGAAAGTTCAAAAGCATAAATACATGAACAATCATGAAAGGGTTATATTTTAGAACCGTTAGAGGTGTGAGAGGTTTACAGAGAAAATAGGGGTTGAATATAAAACTCTAGAGAACACTAATTTAAGGCTTAGGAAGAAAAGAGAAAGGAAAAGTGTTTTGAGAATAAGAGGTGAGATAGAGGAGAGTGATACAGACATGCAAGGAACAAACAAGGGAATATTATGCCTCCATCAGAAAGGGTGAATACTCAACTTTTGTATCAACATGGACAGGACTGGAAGAGATTATGCTGAGTGAAATAAGTCAAACAGAGTCAATCATATGGTTTCACTTACTTGTGAAGCATAAGGAATAACGTGGAGGACATTAAGAGAAGGAAAGGTAAAGTGAATTGGGGGAAATCGGAGGGGGAGATGAAGCATGAGAGATTGTGGACTCTGAGAAACAAAGTGAGGGTTTTGGAGGGGAAGGAGGTGGGGGATTGGGAGAGCCTGGTGGTGGGTATTAAGGGGGGCACAAATTGCATGGAGCACTGAGTGTGGTGCATAGACAATGCATCTTGGAACACTGAAAAGAAATAAAATAAAATAAGATGGAAAAATATTATTTTCTTGAAGATCAGAATCACCTTTATTGAATTATAATGTTATACACTGCTTTTATGAAGGGTTGTAGATCCTATGGGAACCTGTTTCAACTCTATTATACAACTATTGCTGAGAACTGTCCATTATGTCATTCAAGGTCTCCTATATAAATTTTTATGTGAATAATGTCTTTAAATGTTTGAATATGGAAAAAATAGAAAGCTAACAAAAACATAGAATGTGCGCTATAATGTTTCTTCAAAATAGATTTTGCAAGTATATAAAATAGTATAGATTTCATATAAATAAATTAGATCAAATTGAATAGAAAAATAAAATTAAAATGAAATGCAACTACAGGACACCTCGGTGACCCAGCTGGTTAAGTGCTGGACTCTTGGTTTCAGCTCAGATCATGATCTCAGAGTCCTGAGATAGAGCTCCATGTGGAACTCTGAGCTCAGCATGGAGTTGATTCTTCCTCTCCCTGCCCATCTTACTTGTGCTCTTTCTTTCAAATAAATAAATAAATCTTTTCAAAAGTCCAAAATATGATGCAACTATGGGTAGAATTCTCAACTTAAAATATTCTTTGCATAAAGATAATCCTACCTATATAAAGCATTAATAATTTAACAATAAAATTATTATTTTTATTGTTAATTCTACAATATTTTATTCACCAGGCAAAGAGTACCAAATATCTTTTTTCAAAGTTTTACCAAAGTAGAGAAAAACAGTGAAAGATGCATATACACATATTAAGCATAATTTCCTAAGCATTATGAGAGAGCTTAAAAAGCACATTAAAATAATAAATCTGACATTTTCATTTTTTTTCCAACATTTTCATTTTAGGATGAAGTGTCCTAGGCCCAAAAGGCTAATAACCTGATTGAAGTCCCGAACATAGGCTGGAAATGAAACTCCCTGCTTTTGTTCAATATCACAGAAGTTTTCTTTGTTGGAATGAAACTTAAAATAGCAATCCCAAAGTTCTATCTTTTATTTTATGATAAATGAAAATTTCAAAATTTCAAAGAGCCAAATCATTAATTTGGTAAATTCTCTGCTAAAAAAAAAAAAAAAAAAGTAAAGCATAAGAGGAATATACAGCAAGTTGAAATCTTACAACTACACCCTCTTCTTCCATGGCAGGTGAGTGTTGATTTGGGGAATAGGAACCTCTTTTGACTTTTTCTTTCCTTTTTCCTTTTCTTTCCTTTCATTCTTTCTTCTTAGCTTTGTTGAGGTATGATTCACATATAAAAATTACATATATTTACATAGTACAACATAACTTTTAAGCTATACAACATTATGATTTAATATATGCATGCACTGTGAAATGACTATTATAATCAAGTTAATCAACATAGTCATTGCCTCCTGTATTATAATGTGAGTGTATGTAGTGATCAACTTTCTTAGCAAATTTCAGGGATATTGTTTGATATAGTACTAACTATAAGCACAATGCTATACTTTAGTTCCCCCAAACCATGCATTTTATAATTGAAAGTGTGTACCCTTGCGGCCATCATGTCCTCATTGGCACTACCAACTAACCACCTGAACAAACATCATTCTACTCTACAGTTTGATGAGTTTGACTTTTTTAGGTTCCACATGTAAGTTGAACAATACAGTTTTTGTGTTTTATAAATGGAATATTATGTAGCTATAAAAAGAATGAAATCTTGCCATTTGCAACAACATAGAGAAAACTGGGAGACATTATGCTAAGTGAAAATGAGCCTATTTCTATTTCTCCAGCTGGCCAGGATCTGTATATTACTCTCCTGACACTGACATGATGTCATTTCTGCTTCTCTCCATCTCCTCTGTCCCTACTTACATGTGCTTTAGGATGTCTCCTTCTTTAAACCTGTAGTTTTTCACAATGCCAAACAATGGGTTTTTTGTTTGTTTGTTTTAATTTATTTATTTGACATAGAGAGAGATGACAAGCAAGCAGAGAGAGAGGGGGAAGCCGGCTCCTTGGTGAGCAGAGAGCCCGATGTGGGGTTTGATCCCAGGACCCTGGGACCATGACCTGAGCCGAAGGCAGAGGCTTTAACCTACTGAGCCACCCAGAAGCCCCCAAACAATGGTTTTATATAAATGGTTTCTCCTTTAATCCTTATAGTAAGTGTATCTCTTTGAAAGAAATCAAAGCTCTCTAGGTTCTATTTTAGTAACAACACACACTCACACACACTCACACACACACACACTTTGTCTATGACATCTTCTTGAACTACAGTTTCTGTTTAAATCTAATTATGATCCTAATTCTGTGCTCCTGTTATATAGAATGTCAAGACAAAATACTAAGTTCTGACCTGCACTAATTTATAATATCTTTTTTAAAGCTGATTTTTTTAAATTTAATTTTTTCAGTGTTCCATGATTCATTGTCTATGCACCACACTCAGTGCTCCATGCAATTTGTGCCCCCCTTAATACCCACCACCAGGCTCTCCCAACCCCTCACCTCCTTCCCCTCCAAAACCCTCACTTTGTTTCTCAGAGTCCACAATCTCTCATGCTTCATCTCCCCTTCCGATTTCCCCCAATTCACTTTACCTTTCCTTCTCCTAATGTCCTCCACGTTATTTCTTATGCTTCACAAGTAAGTGAAACCATATGATTGACTCTCTGTTTGACTTATTTCACTCAGCATAATCTCTTCCAGTCCTGTCCATGTTGATACAAAAGTTGGGTATTCACCCTTTCTGATGGAGGCATAATATTCCCTTGTATATATGAACCATACCTTCCTTGTCCATTCGTCTGTTGAAGGGCATCTTGACTCTTTCCACAGTTTGGTGACTGTGGCCATTGCTGCTATGAACATTGGAATACAGATGGCCCTTCTTTTCACTACATCTGTACCTTTGGGGTAAATACCCAGTAGTGCAATTGCAAGGTCATAGGGACCTCTATTTTTAATTCCTTGAGGAATCTCCACACTGTTTTCCAATGTGGCTGCACCAATTTGCATTCCCATCAGCAGTGTAAGAGGGTTCCCCTTTCTCCACATCCTCTCCAACACTTGTTGTTTACTGCCTTGTTAATTTTGGCCATTCTAAGGGGTGTAAGGTGGTATCTCAATGAGGTTTTGATTTGAATCTCCTTGATGGCTAATGATGATGAACATTTTTTCATTTGTCTGTTGGCCATTTGGATGTCCTCTTTGTAGAAGTGTCATCTCTTCTGCCCGTTTTTTGACGTGATTATCTGTTTTATGCATGTTGAGTTTGAGGAGTTCTTTTAATCAGTCATAAAACCCAGGTTTTCTCAGTTATAGGCTAATATCCTTTTCCTCTCTGTCTCACTAAATCTCAAAAAAAAATGGGTTTGAGTTTCAAAATCTAGGTAGTTTTTCAGTTTAATTTAGCATGTGTATATGTCAATGATACCATGCTTATTATTTAATATTTAGGATATTATGTTTTTCTAAACAGAGTAGTGAAGCATAACACAATGCTGTGTGTCATTGATCAGAAGGTGGCAATTTTATTTGAAACTTGTTTCTCTATGAATTCTCCACAGTATATTCCATGCAATGCATTTTAATCATTACATGTTTATATTAATTTGTTTTATATAACAAAGAACACATGCCTTTGCCTGGAAATCAATAAAACAAAAATGAAATTAATAAAGTTAAAATTAACAAAATGAAAAAATATCTCCCAACATATTGCTAATTTATTCATCATTCTGAATATTTATTAAGCACCTAAAAATAATTATTGAACACTTATTAAAAGCATTTTTCAAGATGCCATGTGTAACAACTTAAAAGAGTAGTGCTATCTGACTTTACTGGATTTATAGTGAACAAGAGAAGTGAGAGGTAAACATGTATGTATAATAAATAGATAGTAAAAACTACATAGATAGTAAAAATGTTATTTTAAAAAAATTGTCTGCTTAGAAAAATAACTTAATAAAATAACTGAACCAAAAAATGCCACCCCCATCATATGGATGTATGGGTATCGGGGGTAAAAAAGGAGATGGCAGAATTACTTGGCCTGAGAAAATGAAACAATAAGAGAAATCTGACTTTGATCTTGGGAAGGAAAGAACGGTAGGTATGTGAACAAATGGCAACTTAGATTAGAAGTCAGACAACTATGCTGAGTAAAGGGAGAAGGGGTGGAAATTCCTTGGCAGAATTTCTGTAAACAACTCAAAATATTCACTTTCCTGAGATGTAAACTCAAAACTGCTGAAAAAGACACTAGATGATTAATGGACAATTGTGCAATAAATGGTTTCCCTTCATTTTTGTCTGGACATAGATGGCTATCATGGAACAGTAGCCCTAAGATAAACATGAAAAGTATGCTTTTCCATAAATCTTGAGAATAGGTTTGCATTTGCAAATAGAGAAACTGAGGCAATAATAAGTCTACCTAGATGCAAAAAAGCAAGAAGTGCCAAGCTGACATCTGTATTATTTTCCAGGAAATTAAATGAAAGCTTTAATGAAGATAAGTCATTTACAGGATACTGTGAGGCCATATAGAAAAGATAGATAAGTCAGGACTGAGTCAAAGGGTAGAGATAAGTTGAGGGTGTCTGAAGCCTATTCCTAAATTAAATGATGCTATAGAGAGATGACTGAAACTTATCAGAGATGACTGAAACTATAGAGTTCTGCCTCTACAGGGATAATTTAACTTAATTTCACATGCATATTCGATGTCTAAACCTAGTTGTAGCTCAAGACATTTTTTTTTCTTTCTTATTTTTTTTTTTTAAAGATAGCTTCATGGAAGCCATTTCCTATGTCAAGGATATGAAACATTTATGGTTCCTAATTCATTTTCATAATCCACTTTCCCTCCAATTTATACACATAAGAACCAGTAATAACAATATATGGAGTACCTGCTTGACTAATCACTGCCCACAGTGAGTATTAGAATACATTTTTTTCTAGGGTGCACCTGGGTGGCTCAGTGGGTTAAAGCCTCTGCCTTTGGCTCAGGTCATGATCCCAGGGTTCTGGGATCAGGCCCCGCATCAGGCTCTCTGCTCAGCGGGGAGCCTGCTTCCTCCTCTCTGTCTTCCTGCCTCTCTGTCTACTTGTGATCTCTGTCTGTCAAATAAATAAATAAAATCCTAAAAAAAAGGAATCCATTTTTCTAAAGAAGCCTAAAATTATACTATGTGTTAATTTGCACTTTCTTTGATGACAATAAAAATTAATCATTCACCTCTTCTTTGTTAGTTTAGTTTTTTCTCTTTGCAAACTGCCTATTTATCTTTTTGTCTAGTTATCTACTAGGTACTTATATTCTTTAAACATATATATGTATATATATATTTTATTATATACAGATAACTATTAATAATTTATATATAATAAAATGCAATGCTGTATCTGAAACAAAGTATTCTTTCATAATAGAATGCAATGCTTTATCTGAAGAGAAATATTATCATAGAACATAATTTCTTTCTAGGTTTAGTATTCTATTCTGTTAATTCATATATCTATAATTTGTATTACTATAAACTAAGTTTATAATGATGATATATATTCTTTTAAGTAACAAGTATGCTTACAGAACATAATGAGGCTATTTTATTGGCCCAGGGAATAGCAAAAATGCAAAGTCATTTTCCATTATTTTATTTAAGACTATTTTATATTTAGTTGTTTTTAGAAGTACATCAATCCAAACATTTAGTATGTATTTGGAGAATCACCAGGTTCTGGCATTTTAGGACAATTCAGTATAATCCCTAGATTTTTTTAAATGAAGTGAATAAAAACAAACAAACAAACAAAAAACACATGGCCGATTAATATATAAATGTTTAAGTCTTCATAGTGATCAGGGAAAGGCAGACTGAGATTACAATGAGATAATATTTTGCATTTAACTAGTTGGTAAAAAATTCAGTATCAATATACCAAATAAATCAAATATTTCAGAGGTCAATGGCTGACTGAATCTCTTATAGATTGCTACTGTGGGATAAAATTGATATAACCTTTGGAAAATAATTTGAGTAATATTGAGCTTTGCCTACCATATATCTTAGCACATAAATCTTTGCATATATATTGGGGAGCATATATGATACCATTCTTTTTATTTTTAGAGAAAGAGTGGGTGAGGGGAGGCACATGGAAAGAGATGAGGAGAAAAAAATCTTATTTAAGCATTTTTATTATATTTTTGTATTATGTTATATGAGCCAGCCTTACAGTAGAGAGAAAATCTTAAGCAGGCTTCATGCCCTCACTGAGCACGGAGCCTGACACAGGGCTCAATGTCACAACCTGAGATCATGACTTGAGTTGAAATCAAGAGTCAGATGCTGAAGCAACTGAGCCACCCAGGCTCCCCTAACATTCTTATCGCTTCTTATGCAATGGCAAAGAAAAAAATAAATCCAGAAAAAATACAATTTAAGTGTACTAGCAGATAGAAGATTTGATTACCAAATCATCATATGTACATAATGAACTATTACACAGTCATGAAAATCAGTGATATTAAACTACACACAATAGGACCAATCAAAATTTGTCACATAATACAAAAAATAAGAAAATAATAAAGGCAAAAACTAGAATGCTCACTCTGAGAGAGATGCAAGGGGATGGTGAAAATGAGCACACCGGTATGTACAAATTATTAGTTATGTTCTGGTTTGGGGTATATAGGTATTCATTCTACCGTTTAAGAATAAAGTAAAACACAATATAAATAAAATATAATAATTCCACTCATGGAAAATGAGGATATACTTCAGGAAGAAAAGATTTTAATGAAGCCAATTCTGTGCACCTGTAGTCCTTAAAAATAAACTTTAAAAACTATCATGCAGGTTTTGTAAATTAGATTTTGGATGATTTTTTTTTAGCAATTTATTTTGTAACAATATGTCTTGATTGTACAATGCACTAATGGATACCTGCTATAATAATTAGAAAAAGATTGATTACTTCAATTAAAATATTCTCTTTAATATCGTAATGGAAACTTAGTTCCACCTGAAGTCCTCTTTGGCAAAAGTGCACTCACTGCACCATGTGAATTTTATATCAGTGCTGGGAATCACCAACCGTAGAAGGGTAAACTGAGAAAACTGCTTCAAATTCTAATTATCATTTGCTAAGTTTCAGTGATAAAGTCAGAGATTGTATTTAGAGCTATATAGGATCAAGTGGAAACAGAGACTCTAATACAATTGTCCAAACCTTCCACATGGGTTGATTTTTTTTTTTTTTTTTACTAAACCTTGATTCATTAACATAAATGTTTACACAGTTGTCCTCTTGACTCAGCTTTTAAAACAAGTCAGTAGCATTTTTATGTTGATATGGAGGTGCTCAGCTGACATTATCATGTCCCACCCTGTATCTCTTCTATATAATAAGTTTATAACATAGCCTTGGGGAAAGGCATTCATAAAACTGATGCCAGGAAGATAGTGTCCCTTTTTTATTTTACCCTGGAGTCAGGTCAGATGACTGTAAATTATTCTGGTTGTAAGGTTTGGCTAATAATATACTTGGGGAGAGTGTATTAAATGAGACTGAGAAATGGCCTAATAGAGGATAGTCAATACTTTGGAGTCAGAGGGACCTTGGTCAAAATGCAGGCATTCTCTTTTTTTTTTTTTTTTTTTTTTTTTTTTTTTTTTTATAATCTAATAATGTCTAATTTTATTTTTTATTTTTTTATAAACATATATTTTTATCCCCAGGGGTACATTCTCTTTTATTGGCTGTATGCCTTTAGGATTATTGCTTAATCACTTCAAGTCTGTCTGTACTTCTGTCAAATGGTATATTAATCATATCCACCATTTATGATTACTGAAAGATCAATATATGTACACTAAAGCATTTATATGAATAGACAAGAGAAAACAATAAATGTTTTATTATTATTTTTTATCAAAAACAACTGACTATATCTTTCATTGCGTGTGTGTGGGAGAAATATTATACTATTTATTATGTATACCATAGTAAGCATTAGTATTGTCTTATCACTCCTGATAGTTATATCTAAGTAAAATTTTCCAGTAACATCAAGACATTAATTTTCTTTTCAGTTTTTAAGTCTAGTAAAATCTATTATCTATCTCTTACCTATTTTAAATACTTTCTCCCTTCAAGTTCAGTCCTAACTCGGCTCCAAAGGCTACAAAGGATAGACAAAAAATGGGTGTGCTTTTATTCATTATTATTATCTATTTATTTTTGGCTTGACCATTTATTCCCATTCCCTGAACTTTTGAAGAATAAACAGGTTTTCAAGAGGGGTAAAGAAAAAAAAAAAATTCCTCATGTTTCATCAGTGGTTCTTTCTTGGCAGTCACCCTCAAGTATGGTAGCTATCTAAATGCAGGCTTTTTCCTTAACCAAAAGCTTTTGTGGATTATTATGGAACTTAGTCTCTTTCTTGGTCATGCAATGGATCATTTTCATTGTTAACTACTTACTCCTTCCCACTCTCCCCAGGTGTTTGGTCAACCACTCCACATAAGCTTTCTTTTTACTGTCACTTCCACTTTCTTCATACCATGGGACAGAAGCCCTTTTCAAAATAACGTGATTGAGTATTCATTCTTGGTATCCATCTGCAATGAACAGGAAGTAGAAATCTTTGTCATGTCATTAGTGATGGCTGTACTTCCATTCTTGCCTTTTCCCTTTCTGAAATCAGGGATAGGTCAGGTCGAGCCAGCCCTGGTCTCCAGAGTTTTCAAAATATGAGGAAGAACCAGTTCATATGACACACCCAAATCCAAAGAAACTAATGTCAAGCTGCCTTAAATTTCTCTAAGGTCCACCTTAGTTATTTTGGAACATGGATGAATATGGTCATTTCTTTCCCCACAGAGCTATGCATTGATGTGGCGTGTAATTGATGTACTGTCAATCCTCTGTATGAAATCCCCACTTCTGTCATCTCTTGATTAGTCTCCTTGACTTTTCTTATAAACTCTAGAAGAGGGATGAACTACAATTCACACAGTAGGTTTCATAATTCCTTGGATTGCCTTATGCAAATGGTCTTCAACCTATTATTTTTGGCCAAAGTCCAGAAAATTAAGTCACATATAATAACCCACTGGACCCTGCTTCAAGATAAATTAAATGACTTTATAAAATAACATTACCAATATGTAGCAGAAACACAACCTGACCAAAGGTCTTTTAACAGCATAAATCTTTACATACAATAAAGATGTTTTGATACATACAGATATATACAGATACATACAAAGATGTTTTGATACATACAGATACATACAGATACAGAACATACAGATCTATAGATATACAAATTTATCTGTCTCTATATATCTATATATAAATCTATAGATCTATCTTTCTATCTATATCTGTATTCACATGAAAGCTTAACTATAACAACCCCATGGAGAAATGTGCAATGACAAAAATTCATGCAATTCCTCTGTCCTTCTCTTTTTTGCAAGATTTTCCAATAATTGGGTTTATAATTTAATATTATAAAAATCAAATTTCCACCGAAATATGCATATGTGGCTCATCTTTCCAAATATATAAAGCCACATATAGGAAATCTTTTTTGCTTCTGTATTTGTCAGTAAAAAATAATAAAAGAAGAACTTTAATGAATTTCCTTTCTATTCAGTAAAAGAAAACACAAAAAACACTAATAAAAGTGAGACTGGGTTGGCTTTTCTTCAGGTTGCTGCAGCAATAAGTAGGGGTACTCGAAAAGAAATAAGAAAATCACAGTAAATCCTATGATAGATAATAATACTGTCTTATTTTTAGATGATACATTTCTTCCCTAAGGGAATGATCTCATATGCTCTACCTCTAGATTTAGCCTGTTAAATTGATTTTAGACTTTCCCATCTCCTAAAGACAGTTTGAACATGAGCATATTGTCCCCAATACTTACTTATTCCCAGTCTATTTAGTGTGATTCAGTGAGAAAACATATGTAGTGAAATAGCAATGATGATTGAAAAATAAAACATACTGGCATGCTTTATACACATTCTATCTAGTATACTATCATAATACTCTTATAATCAGTTGTATACATACTCACATACAATAAAAGTAAAGGTTTTATTTAGTAAACATGTACTTTACACATTGATTTCTTTGACTGGATGTTTACTGAGTTTCCCAAATTAACTGAAAATGGAACACCCAACTCAAATGCACACTAGATTTATTTAGTAACCTCATATGCTTGTAACCTTACTTTATCTGTAGGTGTACCACGATGTGGTCACTATTCTATGACAACAGAGGAAACTTAGTATATTTTATTCTTTTATTTGACTCTATTTTTATACTGCATATTAGTATTAGTATCTTTAATTGGGTAAGTTTAATTTATCCCTTTAGATATTGATTCCTAAATCTTATCATCATATGTTGATTCTTCCATCAGCCAAATGATGGATAAAATTATGCTATGGGTGTCTTGGTTGTCAGAGAGCCAACACCCATCTTGGGAAAACGTGTGACTTCTATTTGCTGATCATGCAATGGGTGAGTCTCATAACTCACTTCTCTATCCTCACCATTTGCATATGCATAAATCATTTGCTAAAATTCATAAAAATCAATATTGGAACAAAGTGAATCTTCTATTTTTCCTCCATTTTGATTATTTTCCAAAATGGCATTTTCACTTAAAAATAAATCCTAAGGGTGCCTCGGTCACTCAGGTGGTTAAGCATCTGCCTTGGACTCGCGTCATGACCCCAGAGTCCTAGGATAAAGCCCCCACATTCGGCTCCCTGCTCAGCAAGGAGTCTGCTTCTCCTTCTCCCTCTGCCATTTCCCCTCCAATTCTATCTCTCTTTCAAATAAAAAAAAAAAAAAGTCTTTTTAAAAATCCTAAAATGTATCAAAAGCTTATCTTTTGTATATTTGGAATAGTAAAATATAAAACAAAACAAACAAACAAATGAACAAACAAACAGAGACTGTTCCCTGATGTGTTTTAGTAAGAATACTTCAGGTAGATTGCAGAAGGGTATATTATACTAAGTATGTCTTTGAGTTAGCTTCAGAACAGCAAAGAATATAAATATGTACATACATAAATGTATATGTGTGTGCACAAACAGGAACACATAATACTTTTGAACCTGGCTTCTAAAAAAGATACAATTCCCTGTGGGACACTACCTCAAGTAATGCAACTAGCTTAATTTTATTTACTGGCATACTTTATTCCCTCTAGTTCATAAGCATTTTCTTTTGCATTTCCAAAATCTAGCACAGTTCACAGTTTAGTAAGTGTAATTATTATATTTATTTTGTATATTTAAAATATTAAATATATTTTATTTATATATTTATTTTAATATTGTACATGCCTTATATATTTTCAAGTATAAATATTATGTTTAAGTATTTGCTAATTAATTACAAAGAAAAGTAAAAATATTAAGTGTGTTTCTCCCCTACACATTGACCATTGGCTTTAAAATTTCAAAAATCTGGGGCGCCTGGGTGGCTCAGTGGGTTAAAGCCTCTGCCTTCAGCTCAGGTCATGATCCCAGAGTTCTGGGATGAAGCCTCGCATCGGGCTCTCTGCTCAGCAGAGACCCTGTTTCCCTTCCTCTCTCTCTGCCTGCCTCTCTGCCTATTTGTGATCTCTGTCTGTCAAATAAATAAATAAAATCTTAAAAAAATAATAAAATGAAATTTCAAAAATCTGGTCCTCTTTATATCCTTGATAGCATAGTGACTGATGCATATTAAGGTTTATTATTTTGTTGCTGTTTATCATTAAGTGAAAGAGTATCAAAAACTCTACAATTTACTTAAAAACCACATTCGATATCAATCCTTGCTAATTTTCCTATCAACTCTCTGTTTAGTGGCATGAGGTAAAGAAGACTGGTGACATAGTTATTTTATTTTTCTTTAATTGCTGTTGAGAACATGTTATTAGCCAAAATGTACAAACAAACAAACTGAAAGGACAATTTACAAGAGGCTGCGTGGTGTAATCGAAAGGGGCCCTTCCAAACCTGTATTCCTCCTGGTGTTGCTCTTGCACACACCAGAAGCCTAAATTTGTGAGTTGATTAGAAAAGCTCAAAGAGAAAAATGATATAATACAAAATCTAACTTCCTAAATTTTTCTGGGCTCTAAAAGATCTTCTTGTCCCAAATTACCATAATCTGTATCAAACTTTGTAATGTTTTCATTCTTTACACTTAATTTTGTTACTTAGTCTCCACTATATAACTTTGCCTTTGCATCTGAATTTAGGTAAAGAGTTAAGAATTTTCTATGATTTGTCATGCAAAATTTAGAAATTAGAATTCTATTTATTTATTTATTTATTTATTTATTTATTTATATAATAGTATTTATTTATACTGTGGGTAAGAAAAAGGAAGGTTTGAAATATTTCTGGCATTAGTAGATAGCATCAACACAATTAGAATTTTTAAAATGCAGCAGCCATCTGAATGGTCTGATAAGGTGTTTTCTTTCCTGTTCTTTTATCTGCCTCTGGGTAGTTTAGAGGCTGTTTTCAGATAAGGATGCAACTGTTGACAGATAACTGGCTAAATTTTTATAATTTAGGAATTGTATAAATTATATAAAATTATCTGAATCAGTCTGGGAACAACACATAGTTTAACTCCTATGTTACTGACTTGAACACCATACAGTAAAAAACCCACTAGGTAAAAAGTGTCTTACTACTGTATCCTCATATTCTTTATTCCAGGGACCATGATTGCAAAGGACAATGTGTCCTATTAGTTGTGTCAGTCTCTATAGCACAGAATAGTTGTAAGTTTCCAGATAATAGACAATACTTGCCAACATGTCGGTCTGTGTATACTAGACCCTCAAGAAATGTTAGGTAGCATTACATTATCATCATCTTTACTTTCAAGATCTGGCTAGTTGAAGACAAATATATAATATATAAATACACTTATAAATAAGTCCTTGAAATAGTGTCAGGTTTACACCGGACACTTAAAATGATTATACATGTGAAATGAATTTTAAAATAATAAAGTTCAATAGATATAAGATAGACTATAATATTAAATTAAAACACTCAAGAAATATATTTAATTGTAATGCAGATTTTTGTTATGGAAATTTTTAAAAGGCTTGCAGTATACTTTAAGGAAATGTCTTTCTAAACATTCTGATTATTTTATAGATGACTTAATTCTTACTGTTTATGTAATGAGTCTTACTACTATATTTTCTTGAAAAGCCATTTAAATACCATGGCTCTTGAAAACCAGAAAATTGTATATGCAATATTATTTTATTATTTAATTTTATACCCAAAGATATATCTCTCCATAATCTTTTTTCTATAAGAATTTTGTGACTATGGACACTTTTGAACATTATTGTATTTCCTCTTATCCTTAACTAAGCAATAGCAAATACTTTAAATTTTAATATTTTCTTTGCTTTTCCATATCCTCTTAGGATATTCACTACCATTCTCACATGTATCACTTGTATAGATTTATGTCATACAAATACAAACACATACAAATAAAGTATGTGTTAATTAATTATTCTGACACATGATTATTTACTTATTTTATAAGCTTCTATATATAATATTGTTATATATATAATATATAGTATAAAATAATAAAGTTCTATATATATATATATATTTTTTTTTTGGTCAGAGAGAGAGAGCAAGCAAGAGGGAGGCAGAGGGAGAAGCAGACTTTCTCCTCAGCAAGGATCCTGATGTGGAACTCCAACCCAGGACCCTGGGATCATGACCTAAGCCAAAAGCAGAAGCTTAACCAACTGAGCCACTTAGGTGTCCCTGATACATGATAATTTAATAAGAATAATGGAGGTAGTTTTTATAATAGCAAACTGAATTATAACAATTTTAAGTGACTTACCAAGAGTTAAAAAAATTCCTTAACAAAACTTGATTAATATTGTGTTATTCTAACATCAAAGTTTAGTATCTAATGAAATTATAAGATAATAACATACAAGTGGTCTTCCTTTTAACATTCCACTTCTAGTAGTATAAAATTCACACAGCCTTAAGGATAATAATTGGAAAATTTTTGTACAAACTAGCTCTGCTTTAGGTCAAATATGGAGATACTTACAGGTTCTGTGAAGGTGAAAATACAATAAAGCAGAAGTTCTAGCAATTTTTGTTCTTGGGAGCCCTTTATAACCTTCAAAATTTTTGAGGAATATGAAGAGTGGTTAGGTGGCTTAAGTCTATCAAGACTTACTCCATTAATAACCAGCAAATGATTATTTTAAAACATTGACTTATGTTATTAAATATAACAATAATAAGCTCATTATATAGTAAAAATCAATTTTTGTGCAAAATAACAGTATTTTCTAAAACAAAAGAAAACAGCCTATAAAAAAAGTATTGTTTAAAGTTTTTGCAATTTTTTGAATGTTTGGCTAATTGAAATAAGCTGGTTTCTAATATTTGTGTCTGCATTTCAACATGTAGTTTTATAATTTTTGGTTAAAATATATGAAGAAAATCTGCTTTCACATAGACATAGCAGTAAGAAAGAGGAAGGATATTTTAACATCTATTAAAGCAATAATCAAAATTCACTTTGTTACTAAACAACACTTAAGTCAGAATTTCTTAAAGGTTTATTGTAATGTGGAATACCAAATCATAAATATCATGGAAAATTTTTTACTTTATTTTACACTTTGACTGGCTCATTTACTCATGCATGATTTTGTAACATTTTGCATCGTCATTTCATATTTTTTAACTTCATACAAAGCAACAGCAAGAGTTGGTCATTCGGAAAATATTGGTTCACTGAGTTAGGCAGATCTCTCATATTTTGACACAATTCATTATATAGTATCCAAAATAATCATAATCATTATTAACATGCTTTCATCAAAAAGAGACTTACATATTCAGTGTATAAACTGCCAATCTCTGGTGACACAAGGTTCCCCCAAATCTAATTTTCCCTTAATAGCTTGAATCTTAGAGTTGGCAATAAACATTAAAATTTGTTTTTCACAACAGACTTTTTTTTTTCAGAAAATGTCAATCTAATGCCCAAATCTGAATAATCAGATTTTGTCTGCCAGTTGTTTTCTGAAGTAAAAATGGTGTTCCATTAAAAAATAGCCAACTCTACTCACTAATCTCACAATCACACAAGCACTTTTCTTCAATACAAACATCATCCTTATCCCTGCATTCAGTCTCCTTGCCCTTTTGTCACATAGAATACTGAAAAACAATTTATTCAGGGTTAAGGGAAAGTACAATCATTAATTTTTCTGTTTCAACAAGGATAATCTTAAATGGATCTGCTTTTTTTTTTTTAAGACAATTTTTTTAATATAATTTTTTATTTTTTATAAACATATATTTTTATCCCCAGGGGTACAGGTCTGTGAATCGCCAGGTTTACACACTTCACAGCACTCACCAAAACACATACCCTCCCCAATGTCCATAATACCACCCCCTTCTCCCAAACCCCCTCCCCCCAGCAACCCTCAGTTTGTTTTGTGAGATTAAGAGTCACTTATGGTTTGTCTCCCTCCCAATCCCATCTTCTTTCATTTATTCTTCTCCTACCCACTTAAGCCCCCATGTTGCATCACCACTTCCTCATATCAGGGAGATCATATGATAGTTGTCTTTCTCTGCTTGACTTATTTCGCTAAGCATGATACGCTCTAGTTCCATCCATGTTGTTGCAAATGGCAAGATTTCATTTCTTTTGATGGCTGCATAGTATTCCATTGTGTATATATACCACATCTTCTTGATCCATTCATCTGTTGATGGACATCTAGGTTCTTTCCATAGTTTGGCTATTGTGGACATTGCTGCTATAAACATTCGGGTGCATGTGTCCCTTTGGATCACTACATTTGTATCTTTAGGGTAAATACCCAATAGTGCAATTGCTGGGTCATAGGGCAGTTCTATTTTCAACATTTTGAGGAACCTCCATGCTGTTTTCCAGAGTGGCTGCACCAGCTTGCATTCCCACCAACAGTGTAGGAGGGTTCCCCTTTCTCCGCATCCTCACCAGCATCTGTCATTTCCTGACTTGTTGATTTTAGCCATTCTGACTGGTGTGAGGTGATATCTCATTGTGGTTTTGATTTGTATTTCCCTGATGCCGAGTGATATGGAGCACTTTTTCATGTGTCTGTTGGCCATCTGGATGTCTTCTTTGCAGAAATGTCTGTTCATGTCTTCTGCCCATTTCTTGATTGGATTATTTGTTCTTTGGGTGTTGAGTTTGCTAAGTTCTTTATAGATTCTGGACACTAGTCCTTTATCTGATATGTCGTTTGCAAATATCTTCTCCCATTCTGTCAGTTGTCTTTTGATTTTGTTAACTGTTTCCTTTGCTGTGCAAAAGCTTTTGATCTTGATGAAATCCCAGTAGTTCATTTTTTCCCTTGCTTCCCTTGCCTTTTGCGTTGTTCCTAGGAAGATATTGCTGCGGCAGAGGTCGAAGAGGTTGCTGCCCGTGTTCTCCTCAAGGATTTTGATGGATTCCTTTCGTACATTGAGGTCCTTCATCCATTTTGAGTCTATTTTTGTGTGTGGTGTAAGGAAATGGTCCAATTTCATTTTTCTGCATGTGGCTGTCCAATTTTCCCAGCACCATTTATTGAAAAGGCTGTCTTTTTTCCATTGGACATTCTTTCCTGCTTTGTCGAAGATTAGTTGACCATAGATTTGAGGGTCTATTTCTGGGCTCTCTATTCTGTTCCATTGATCTATGTGTCTGTTTTTGTGCCAGTACCATGTTGTCTTGATGATGACAGCTTTGTAATAGAGCTTGAAGTCCGGAATTGTGATGCCACCAACGTTGGCTTTCTTTTTCAATATCCCTTTGGCTATTCGAGGTCTTTTCTGGTTCCATATAAATTTTAGAATTATTTGTTCCATTTCTTTGAAAAAGATGGATGGTACTTTGATAGGAATTGCATTAAATGTGTAGATTGCTTTAGGTAGCATAGACATTTTCACAATATTTATTCTTCCAATCCAGGAGCATGGAACATTTTTCCATTTCTTTGTGTCTTCCTCAATTTCTTTCATGAGTACTTTATAGTTTTCTGAGTATAGATTCTGTGTCTCTTTGGTTAGGTTTATTCCTAGGTATCTTATGGTTTTGGATGCAATTGTAAATGGGATTGACTCCTTAATATCTCTTTCTTCTGTCTTGCTGTTGGTGTAGAGAAATGCAACTGATTTCTGTGCATTGATTTTATATCCTGACACTTTACTGAATTCCTGTATAAGTTCTAGCAGTTTTGGAGTGGAGTCTTTTGGGTTTTCCACATAGAGTATCATATCATCTGCGAAGAGTGATAATTTGACTTCTTCTTTGCCGATTTGGATGCCTTTAATTTCCTTTTGTTGTCTGATTGCTGACGCTAGGACCTCTAGTACGATGTTGAATAGCAGTGGTGATAATGGACATCCCTGCCGTGTTCCAGACCTTAGCGGAAAAGCTTTCAGTTTTTCTCCATTGAGAATGATATTTGCGGTGGGTTTTTCATAGATGGCTTTGATGATATTGAGGTATGTGCCCTCTATCCCTACACTTTGAAGAGTTTTGATCAGGAAGGGATGTTGTACTTTGTCAAATGCTTTTTCAGCATCTATTGAGAGTATCATATGGTTCTTGTTCTTTCTTTTATTGATGTGTTGTATCACATTGACTGATTTGCGGATGTTGAACCAACCTTGCAGCCCTGGAATAAATCCCACTTGGTCGTGGTGAATAATCTTTTTAATGTACTGTTGAATCCTATTGGCTAGTATTTTGTTGAGTATTTTCGCATCTGTGTTCATCAAGGATATCGGTCTATAGCTCTCTTTTTTGGTGGGATCCTTGTCTGGTTTTGGGATCAAGGTGATGCTGGCCTCATAAAATGAGTTGGGAAGTTTTCCTTCCATTTCTATTTTTTGGAACAGTTTCAGGAGAATAGGAATTAGTTCTTCTTTAAATGTTTGGTAGAATTCCCCCGGGAAGCCGTCTGGCCCTGGGCTTTTGTTTGTTTGGAGATTTTTAATGACTGTTTCAATCTCCTTACTGGTTATGGGTCTGTTCAGGCTTTCTATTTCTTCCTGGTTCAGTTGTGGTAGTTTATATGTTTCTAGGAATGCATCCATTTCTTCCAGATTGTCAAATTTATTGCCGTAGAGTTGCTCATAGTATGTTCTTATAATAGTTTGTATTTCTTTGGTGTTAGTTGTGATCTCTCCTCTTTCATTCATGATTTTATTTATTTGGGTCCTTTCTCTTTTCTTTTTGATAAGTCGGGCCAGGGGTTTATCAATTTTATTAATTCTTTCAAAGAACCAGCTCCTAGTTTCGTTGATTTGTTCTATTGTTTTTTTGGTTTCTATTTCATTGATTTCTGCTCTGATCTTTATGATTTCTCTTCTCCTGCTGGGCTTAGGGTTTCTTTCTTGTTCTTTCTCCAGCTCCTTTAGGTGTAGGGTTAGGTTGTGTACCTGAGACCTTTCTTGTTTCTTGAGAAAGGCTTGTACCGCTATATATTTTCCTCTCAGGACTGCCTTTGTTGTGTCCCACAGATTTTGAACCGTTGTATTTTCATTATCATTTGTTTCCATGATTTTTTTCAATTCTTCTTTAATTTCCCGGTTGACCCATTCATTCTTTAGAAGGATACTGTTTAGTCTCCATGTATTTGGGTTCTTTCCAAACTTCCTTTTGTGGTTGAGTTCTAGCTTTAGAGCATGCTACAGCACAATTTGTTGAAAAGTACATCCCTCCCCTATTAAATTGTTTTTGGACTTTTATCAATTAGGCAAATGTTTGTGAGTCAATTTCTGAATTCTCTATTCTGTTCGATTCATCTATATAACTATCACTCTGTAACTACCATACTATCTTGATTTATGTATGGAATATTTAAGAATATCCAAACCCCAAATTCAATCAAAACAACAATCCAATTAAAAATTAGAAAAATATATGAACATACATTCCATTAAAAAGCACACACACATATACTGGCTAAGAACATAATAAAAATATGCTTATGTTAGAAAATAAAAAATAAAAATACTTTAAATCTTTAAAAAAAGCATACATACATGACAAATAAGCACTTGAAAAGATGTTCAGCACCATGAGTCATTATGAAAATGCTACTTAAAATCTCAATCCAGTGCAAAATAAAACACATATATCAGAATGGCTAAAATTTAAAGAAAAATAGTGGTACTCCAATGATGGCCAGGATGAAGAGAGATGTATTTACTCATAACTTGCTGATGGAAATGGAAAATATTATGACAGAGTGGAAAAGAGTTTAGTTTTTTTTAATCCAAAAATAAACTTACAATATGACTCAATAATTAAAATGTTGGGCATTTATCCCATGGAAATGAAAACTTATGTTCACACATATTTGTATGTGGATATTTCTAGAAGCTTTATTTGTAAGAGCCCCAAACTGGAAAATGTTCAAATGTTTTTCAGTGGTTGAATGATTAAACAAACTATGGTATACCCATACCATGAAATACTACTCAACAATAAAAAATAACACACTAATGATGTGCACACAACTTGAGTGAATATCAAAAGAATTACACTGCATTAAGAAAAGCCAATCTGAAAAGGATACATACTATTAATTTCACATATACAAAATTCTTGAAATGACAGACTAACAGAGATGAGGAACAGATTGGTGTTTCCTAAGGTTTAAAGACGGAAGGCCGGTGGGTGGTAAAATGGTGTGTGGGTGTGGCTATAAAGGAGAAGTACCAGAGAGCCTATGGTAATGGTATAGTGCTGTGTCTTGTTGTGCTTTATTTACTTACATAAATGCAATTTTATTGCAGAGAAACACACACACACACACACACACACACACACAAACACATCACACACATAATTGAGTATATGTGAAACTGGTGAAATACCAGTACCTGTTTTCTGGTTATATAATACTACATTATAGCTATCCAAGATGTGAAAATTAGGGAAGGCTAGGTCAGTGGTGCACAGGATCTTTCTGTACATTTCTCTGCAATTTCTTGTGAATCTATAACTATTTCAAGACAAACATTTAAAAAATACTAGAACAATAACATTCCACACATTACTTCAGGGCAGGCAAAACTAATCTATGTTTACATAAGTCAGGAAAATGGATGTTCCATGGGAGGGGTAGTGGGAGTGATATAGATTAGGAATGAATACAAGCAAACTTTATAGGTGCCTGGAAATGATTTTCACTTTGATGTGAATGTTGGTTTTATTGGAGTACACTATGTAAACATTCATCAAGCTGTACACTTAAGATGAATATAATTCATTCAGTTTTCTGTGAGTTATTCCAACAAATATTTTTTAAAAATATTATTTCATTAAAGTGATACAGCAAAAACAAGATACATAAACAATGCAAAGAAGAGTAAAGAGTTGTCATAATAGTAATACATGTTAAATTAGCTTTGCAAAAGGAGAAAAGAAGGAAAAAACTCATTGGCACAGTGTTCATAGAAAACACATTTGTACTGTGCTTGAAAAAGCTGTATGATTACATTTAGGAAGAGAGCAGAGGAAAGTTGTGGAAAGGCATAAGAACACGTGACTACAGCTTTGGGTTGGACTAAAAGTGAGGACGTGATCTAAAAAGTTAGTAATAACTGATGATGATGATACTGATGACAGTATTGACTCCCATGCACAGGAATATTTAGTTTAACAGTCAGTGAATGCTTCATGGGATTATCTAATTTAATCCTCAAAACAAGCATATACTATTTTGCAGAGTGGCCCCCTCCCTCCAGAGTGGGACTTAACCTCCACGTAATAGAAAAGCTCTAATTAAACTTTGTATGAGGAAGATTTAGTTATCATTTTTCCTAAAATGATACAAAATTTACATTAGGGAGAATAGAAATATAAGAAGAGGAGTTGGTGATTTAAAGTGATTGCGAAGAGTGATACCTCTGAACACCTGAACGTTATAATGAAAGGCTGCTGTGTACAATGTTTACTGCTCCCTCTCTTATAGACTACTATTCAAAGGGACCATAAATAGCATTAGTAACCAATAAGGAGATCTAGGAAGCTCCAGTACACAAGTGATTGCCAGTCTGTTGGTCACAGATTGTTCTACTGGAATTTGAAATATTTGAAGTTGATGAAAATTTATATTTAAAAGGAAGTAAAGTACTATTTTTATCCTCTATGCAATCATGTAACTTTTTAAAAATTAGTAAATTTAGGAATTAATATCAGATTTTTGTGTCTTGTGACTTTTCACATACAATAAACTTAAATCAAGCATCCGTCTAGTCTTCCTTTTAAATACAATATATACTAGCTCATATAACATTGCAGTTTACATTGATCTTCTATAACAGTTCATCAAAAATAAGTTTCCCCCAAAAATTGTTGATGGACTTGGTCTAGTTAGACAATTCCATTACCCTCTCTGGACCTAAGGTGGGAGTTCTTGTTACCACATCACAAACAGTAAAAGAGAAAGTCTATGAAAAGCAAACTGTCTTTAAACATATGACATAAAACTATCCATTATTTTTCTATAAAAGTCATTGGCCCAAACTCATTTTTGTGGTCCAAATTTAGTCATGTGGCCATAAAATGTTGCAAGGAAATCTGAGAAATGTGCTTGGTGGCTGAGCATTCAAGTTTCTAGGCAAAACTAGGGGGCTTTTTTTTTTTTTTTAATGTATGACAGAATAGATATTGTTGACATTAGTAGTGTCCATGAAAATAATATTTTTCATTATGGATATAGTGATTCTAAAGTTTGATTTAGTTTGGAGAAACAGTGTTCAAACTATTCTGTTGGGTAGTGGTTTCCTGAGAAATTAATTGCTGATACATGGGTAAAGGATCCCATGGCAAGATATTTGGGAAATACTGGTATAAAAAAATGTACATATTTTCTACATGATTCCTGTAAGGACTTAATCTGCTATTGTGCATTTATAACCTTCCTAAAGAGTGATATTGTGAGCAATACTTTCTTGAGAAACTTTTTTGGAGGGGCATTTAACAATAATAGTATTTTGAAATAAAACATGAAGGGAAATATTATAAGACAATCTATTATATTTTAATGATATATAAAACAATAATTTACTTACTCCTATATTTATATCACCTCTTAGTGCTGTACACATGGTACATATGCTGCCTTTCCAATTATTCAATATCACATTTGGCCAATAAAATTCAAATAAATGCATTAATTGTTATGCAAGGTATGAATATTTGAGTTTGCAAACATATGATGCGATACTAGAACTCACAAGGATAGAAATATATTTATTATTATTGTTGGGTTATAATTATTATTATTTTCTGTGGTATCACCAATGCCTTGAGTGATGCCCAGTACTTAAGGGATGACCCAATAAATATTTGTGAAGTAAATTAATTCCATAGGAATTAGCCATAAAAGACATACTATAAGCTATACATGATGGGTATGAATTGAAAATTAATGTTGTTTCAATTATGTCAGGACAAATATGTATCCACACAAAGTTTACTGAATTGCATCTCTAACTTGCTATGACTCAGCTATCTAAAATGCCAGAAATTTTATGTACCCTTTTAATTCTCCTCAAACTGTTATTTACTGTGGGGTTTATACAACCATATAGAACTGTTCTGAGGGAACAACAAAGAAATTAAATGCCTTGTTTTCAACAAGGAAATATCTCTTTGAGAAGGTCCTAGCCAGGTTATAAAGACATTTCTCAATTTTATAGCCTCTTATTAACTGCAGCGTGTGCCCACAATGTCCAGCCACTTCACTAAAATATAAGGTTTTTCTAAATTCAAAAAATTGTAACTTAGGTGTTTATAAAGTGCCTGTTAATACATTCAAATAAATGTACTTTCTCATTAGACTTTAAAAAGAGTTTTCTCATTTTGGTCTTGATTTATTCATATCCCTCAGATACGCTCTACTCATCATGAGGGTCTCACCATTTGGTCTTTACCCCACTTACATACAGTAGGTTAGTCATATGAATATTTTTGACCACATCATTATAAATACATGATTTTTCCCCCTTCAACAATATCATTTTGAAATATTTTATTCCTAATCTTTCATTAAAGTAGGTTGCCAGGTTTCATGATTGCTGGAAAATCTCCTTGACTTTCATCTCCCTTCTTATTCCAAAAATGAGTCAAAGGAGAGGTTTTAGTCTTAGTGTTGGGTAGGATCAAAGATAGATGGAAGGAACAGAAAATAAGTTTCTAGTGTTTATCAGCAGTAATAGTTTTTAAGCAATATTATATATTTTTATTAATGCATATATGTTGTAAGATTATGAAGCTAAAATAATTAAGAACGACAAAAACTAAAAAAAAAAAAATCCCATACATAGTAGTTTGAGAGTTGCCTCTAAGGATTGAGAAACATACAGAAGATAGAAGAAATGAACAATGAGTTTATCTGTCATATTTTTTTCTTTTATTAAAAAAAAAGAAAAAGAAGAAGAAGAAGTCTAGGGGCTCCAGGGTGGTTCAGTCAGTTGAGTGTCTGACTTTGGCTCAGGTCATGATCCTGAGACCCTTGGATAGAATCCCACCCTTTGGGCTCCCTGCTCAGTGGGGAGTCATCTCCCGTTCTCCCTCTCCCTTAGCCCCTCCCCCTGCTCATCTTCTTCTCTCTGTCTCAAATGGCTAAAGTAAAATGACAAAATGAGTATGCTTTCGATGCTTTTATGCATTTAAATCTTTGTTTTCTAAATGTATTAAAATTATAAAAGCAAAATCTGTTTCTGTTGTTAAACTTGTATTTAAATATACAAAATTTGTAGGAAAAAAAAATCCAAAACTCTAGTAACTCTTTGTAATCACTTTATATATTAATATTACACGCATTTTATTTAAAAAATTATGCAACATTTTTCCTGTGACAATTGCTTCTTCTTGTGATATTACTACTATGTCATTAGCCTGACACAAATGCATGGCCCCATCTCCAGGCTTTGCTCCATGTCTTTTCCTGCTTTTTTTTCTCCAGCCTGCCCCTCAGGATATACATTTCCCCTTTTTGCAACAGATGTATACTCACCAGATCTTGGTGATTTTCTGAAATGTTTCTTTTGTCTGCACCACCACCACAAGAAGAAAATTGTTTGTATTGTTTTGTTTTGTTACACTGCACACTTGAAAGTTCTGTATCTTTACACACACTATTCCCTCAATATGGATTAAAGGTCCCTCTATTGTTTACTCCATGGAATCACCTTTACCTTAAATCTCATTTCAAAGTCAGCCTTCTCTAGAGAGCCTTCTCTGATAACTAATCAATTCCACTTCTGACACATTTTACCTTGTACAAATTCCTTTTACTACAGAGAAATGTCTGCCTTAAAGAGATTGATAGGACCTGAAAATTTTATACTCATGGAAGCCAGAAGTTCCTGGATTAGGTCCACTTTATATACTATATTACAGTAGATAAAAACAGATATTGTAAATTAAATAAAATATTTCTTACTTGGTTTCTGCCACTTAAAAGGTGAGTAATTTGAAAGATCTACTCAAACTTTATGAATGCTAATAATCTTGATATACAAAATCAAAGGAAGAAAATATACCACAAAGTTGCTAAGAGGATTAAACAAGATGAAGAATGTGATATGTCTATCTTCTACCTGGAAGTGCTCAGTAAATAAAAGTTGTTTTTCTTCATTGTCAATAACTATTCCACCTCCATGTGTACCAGACAGAGGTTTAATCTTGGAAATCCCTATTCATTATCTAAGAAGCCACTACCAAAATTTTGTGCAGAAAAAATTTGTTTTATTGCGCCAAACATGGGAGACAGGTAAAATTGTGTTACAGACTGAATGTTTGTGTCCTCTTTCCCCCACCAAAGAAATTTATCTAGTGAAATCTTAATCCCCAAGGTGATTATATTTGGTGACAGGGTCTTTGGGAAGTAATTAGATTTAGATGAGTTCACAAGGATGAGGCCCCTGTGATGATATTAGTGCCCTTATAAGATGAAGAGAGACTAGAGCCCTCTCTCTATACATCTGTAATGTGAGGACACAGCAAAATGGTAGCCATCTGCAAGATAAGAAGAATGGCCTCATTAGGAACAAAATCAACTAGTACCTTGATCTAGATTTCCCAGCTTCCAGACCTGTAAGAAAATAGATGACCACTGTTTCAGTGATACAGTCTATGGCATTTTGTTAGAGCAGCCTGAGCAGACTATGACAAAGAGAGAATAATCCCTTAGAAAAAGTCCCCATACTGTTCTCAGATTTCATAAAAATTTTGTCAGTTTATCCTAAGAATAACAAAATAAATTCTGTGATCAGGGCTTCTGATTAGAAAAGGAAATATGTAAGGGAATCAAAGGACAGGAAATAGAATTATGAGGAAAGTTTGTCCAAGAAACTTTATATAAATGCAAGGTTTCACATCAATGGCATTGCTTTTATTTTATTTTTTAAAGATTTATTTATTTATTTATTAGACAGAGAGAGAGAGAGAGAACAAGCTGGGGTAGCCAGAGAAGGAGAAGCAGCCTCTCCGCTGAACAGGGAGCCTGACACAGGGTTCATTCCCAGGACCCTGGAATCATAACCTGAACTGAAGGCAGATAGCAGACATCTAACTGGGCCACCTAGGTGCCCAATGGTATTGTTTTTAAATCTCTGAGAAATTGCAAGATCAGTGGTTGGGGGGTTGTTTTGTTTTGTTTCTCCCCTAATATGGAAGAAGAAAAAACAAACAAACATTAACTTTTTCTTTGAAATCCCACTACAATGAGAGTATAGTTGACACACAGTGTTAAATTAGTTTCAGGTATACAACAGTGATTCAACTTCTCTATATTTTATGCTGTGCTTACTATAAATACAGCCACCATCTGTCACCATACAATTCTATTACAATATCATTGACTATTTTTCTATTTACGCTGGGACATTTTTTTAATGTTCAATATTTAGTGGTCTTAGGCTCTGCAGTAGGACAGATGTTCATGTTAGTGCTGTGGATTTTTTTTAAATTTTTAATATTTTTATACAGGCCTGAGAATTGGACTGAGAATTCCTAAATCCAAGTAATGAATTATTTACTTATATGCTAGACCTTGAGCTAATTTTCTCCTAAGTAAATCAGATTACAATGTCTACTTCCATAGTGGTGCTATACTGATGAAATGAAATAACAGATTTGAAGAGTCATTGTAAACCCTAAAGTACATAATTATACATTAGTATTATTGTTATTATGGTATCTTCTTAGGTCAAAGCTGAAATATAGTTTTCTAAATGGTGTAGGAAACTCTTGACCAAATGGCCTAAAGCTTCCTCTCATTTGTATTTAATGTACCCCATTTTTTTCAGATAAACATAGAAATAATTAATCATGACTTTTTAGAGATACTTTCATGAAATCACATCAAGATCATTAGATATCTCTTTCAGAAAAATGAACTATGCATTTTTGTAAGAAACAGAACAAATAAAAATTTTCGAAGTTCCTATGAAAGACTTTTGTCTGACAAAAACAGAAAAGACTATACCTGCTAACCCAACATCATATGAGACAGAATTCTTATTAGACCTTATTTCTAATCATCTCTTTTTTAGCAGAGCTTAGAGGAAGTCTAGAACACCCTTCCCTTCTCCAAGTGGTGTCAAGGTATCAGGGAGACTCTGGGTCTGCCACCAAAAAATGTGTTTGACCTAGACCTGCTCAGATACTTAAAGAGGGGAAAAAAAAATCTCACAAGAATTTGGAAAATTCTGATAAAATATAAATTTTGTATAATATTGTTTGGTGTAAAAGTGAGGGAAAGTTACCTTTTAAATAGTCTTTAATTTCTCATTTCTTGTCTTGAAAGAAGCTAAAATTATGCCCATTGCTTCATACACTAATGGCATTAATTATTTTACCTTACATTACTGAACGTATGTTTCACATTAAAATAATTTATGGAAATTACATTCTATATAATGGTAAGACAGCTTATTTATTTAATGAGTAAAATAAATGACCACTATCCAATCCAAATGTGTAATCATCACTCATAATTTTTACACAAAAATTCTTTCAGAATTTTAAATACTTGTACTTTTATCCTATAATTCATTAATATGTTGAGGAAGCTTATAGAGGTAAAATTCCATTATGATGAAATGCAGTACTTCCAAACTGTGTTGTTGTTAAAGGCTTATCTTATAATGAATCTTTTATTTGATATCAAATTTCCAGTCAGCAGAATTAGAGTAAAATTTGAATTGATGCCCAGTTTCTCTAATTCATTAGAATGGAAAAAAAAAGGTGGGGGGAACGCTTTGAACTCAGCAAAGCAAAAAGGGAAAAGGCTCTTGTCATCTCTGTGAAGAACACTGGAGAGAGAATTCTTTTCTTGCCACAGGTTCCCTTTTATTCCCTTTCCATCCAGTCTTAATTCCCCTGCTCTCCCCTCCCTGCTTTCTCTCCCTTTCTCTTTTGGGAAGATCCTGAACACTTAGTGTGAATGTTACTTAAGTCTGCAAGAGGTTTTTGGGAAAATCGATGGAAATATGTGACATTCAGGCGTATGTAAATTAATGGAGAATTAAAAAAAGAGAATGAGATCTTTGCTTCAACTTCTTTTGTCTCGACTTTTCTGAGCTTGGACCCCCTTGACTCACTCTGATAATGCAAACTGCACTAAGTTTGGTTTTGAAAATGGCGGCAGCTGGGTTAGAGACCACCGGAATCATCCACAATGTAATTTGATTCATTGTAGAAGGTTCAATTCAATCACATTATTGGAGTTCACTCAGGATTGGCCACCCGCCCATGGTCAAAATAACTTGGTTAAAGAGAACATTTCTTTTCTAATGATGTTTGTTACAAATGGACTTAAGGGAGAGAAGTACACTCTTAATTATTTATGAGCTTGTTCAATATGTGGTTGTTCTTTATGTCCTTCATGTCAGGGATGATACATCTAAAATTATGGTAAGCTAAATGAAGTGATTAAATAGTCTGATATTTGTTTATAGTGATGATGAAGATGATGATAATGGATATAATAATAATGCTAACAATGATGATGATGATGATGACAAAAATAAATGGGAAACTCGAACATGAGGGAGAACTGACTCTTCCTCAATGATCAGCTTTTTTTCTTTTTTTTTAATTTTTAATTATTTATTTGACACACAGAGAGAGAGAGAGAGAGAGAGAGAGATCACAAGTAGGCAGAGAGGCAGGCAGAGACAAGGGAGAAGCAGGCCCCCTGCCGAGCAGAGAGCCCGATGTGGGGCTCGATCCCAGGACCCTGAGATCATGACCCAAGCTGAAGGCAGAGGCTCAACCCACTAAGTCACCCAGGCGCCCCCTCAATGATCAGCTTTTAACTAATAAAAAATATAACAACACTACAGGTTCTGCCTAGATTTGAAAACCCCCAAATTTTATGTGGCGAATTCTTACCAATTAGAGTTTGTGTCAATTTGTCGACTAGAGTGGTATTTCTTCCTAAAATGCCAATTCTAATTTGTGTATTAGTTTTCTAGGGCTGTTTGAACAAAGTACTACAAACTGGTGGCTTAAAATAGAGATGTTTATTCTCTCAAAGTTCAGGAGGCCAAAAGTCTGACTTCAAGGTATCAGCAGGGTTCTCTCTGGAGATCTGAGGGAGAATCTGTTCCCTGTCTCTCCTAGCTTCTAGTGGTAGCTGGGTATTAGCTTTCCTTGTATTGCATTCTCATCTTTGCAATCTCTCCTCCATCATTACATGGCATTTAATCTCCCTGTGTGGACAAACTTATATATTTTGCTAGTTTCACAAAGGACTTCATTACTCGGCAACAGCAATAGATAATGTATCAGCATTTTCTTGTACCGGCTTTCTGAACACTAAATTATACAGGGCAATGCAGAAGGAGTCAGGGGTAACCTGGCCCAGAGTAGGTTGCATCACAGCAGAGGAACTCAGAGCAGAGAGATCCTGAAACTTTCATAATGGGCAGTAAGCATGCCTGCCCCTTACTCAGGAAGGACTCAGTATACTTACATTCCAAGGTTGTTTGCAATACAGCCATACTCCAAAGGATAAAGTAGAACAAAGTTGGTCTGGTCAAAAGATGTGGAAAAATTCAAGAGATCTATGGAAAATTGTCATCCTTCAGTATAAAATGGGATTTTGAATTTGGGGTAAGAGAATAATTTTTACAGCAATTGTGATTTCTGTGAATAAATTTCTCATCTATGGCATAATTCACATGGGTAAGCCTTTCTTTTCCTCCTCTGAAGCAATGACTATGATTAAAAAAAAAAAGTGTGCTAATGTTGGTGCAGAACAATTTTTTTATGAACAATTTTTTTATGTTTATGTAAACTTCTTTTAGTCCCTTTTAGAACATATTATAGTAAAGATAAAGTGAGTTTTTAGTTTTATTCCTCATTCTGAGTTTTTAATGCCTGATTCTCTTAAGTAAATAAAAACAGAAATAATTATTTAAATTCTATCTTTATCCCTTTACCACTACAATGAAGCTCATAATTTAAACTCTGATGTATACACTAATAATTACTGTTTCGTATAACATGCCTGAATCTCTCTTCATTTCCAACTGCTTATTGAACATCTTTACTTAGATGCTTACTAAGCATCTCAAACTTAACACAACTGATTGATTCTCCCCCCCCAACTTTTTTAATTTTTTTTTTTTTTGAGGCAGACAAACAGAGGGAGAGGGAGAGAGACTTTCAAGCAAGTTCCACACCCAGCATGGAGCCCGAAGCAGGGCTTGATCTCACAACCCTGAGATCATGACCTGAGCTGAAATCAGGAGTCAGATGCTTAACCAATTGAGCCACCCAGCTGCTCCAGGTTGATGATTTTCTCTCTCTTACATTGCACACTGATTCATCAACAAAACCAAATGTTATATTCCCATAACATATCCAGAGTTTTAATGCTTCTCACTATCTGTATTGCTACTGTCTTGTTTAGACGTTTGTATTTATTCCCTTCTCTTATTGTAATAGCCTTAACCCAGTTTCTCTGATTTTGATCCCTTACAGTCTATTCAATACAGCAATAAGAGTGATCTTTTTAAATATGTAGTCAGATAACATCACTCCTCTGCATGACATTCTCCAAGGCTCCCAACCTCACTTGGGAATAGATCCTGAATCTTTACAATGGCCTACATGGATCCGCTTTATCTCCTGATCTCTATTATACTGCTCACTCTATATTTTACAACTGTCCTCACGGGCAGCATTAGAGTTGCAGCTCCCTGAATGTGCCACGTATCCTGTGATGGGTGATTTGTAGTTGTTATTCCTCTGGCTGGAATTCTTTTTTTACTGGATATTCATGAAGATCTCTCACATTGCCTTCAGAACTTTGCTCAGATGTCCTCGTTCCTAACCATCTTACCAATATTATAAAAAAATGACTTTTTATTGGCTTCATTACCTAGGTCTTCTCATGTTTTTTTTTTTTTCTTTTCTTTTTCCTCCTTTTTTTCCTATGCCTGACATCACACATAGAGTAAAATGTATTACTGTTTGCCTATATTTGGTGTTGATCACAGCAGAATGGAGCCAGTAAAAAATATGCTCCAGCTTCTTGTTCTTCCAAATAAAGGATTCCAATAGATTTCCTAGGTGTCAGCAGAGGCATTGCAAATCCCCATAGCCCAGAGCAGCAGCCTTTATAGGACACTTTCATATTAGCTTTCCTCCTTCCCTGACTCAGTCTCTCTTCTCCTTAATTCTGGCTTTCTAGAGTAACAACCTATGTGAAACAGCTGAAATCAAGTCCTTACCTTGGGTTCTGTTTTTACAGGAAACCAACCTGAGATATCATGATCCTCAACTTTCTACTAGTTTCTTTGAAGTTTTAGAGCTTTTACATTGTACAGTAGGAATTTTATACATTCCCACCCTTCTTAACTTGGAAATAAGTGGTTGCTTTGGCTAAAGAAATCTTCAGAATTGGCACGGGTTTTTCACACTCTCATTTCCCTCACCCAGGACAAGCAGAAATGTTGTAGACAGAGGCTGCCCTGTCAGTTTGGGTGCTAGAGGAGAGGTCATTTGAAGAGCAGCAGCAGCCGACTGCAATACACATATAACACAGGGAAGAAATCCTTTATTGTTCTTGTTATAGAGATTTTTGGGGTTGTTTGATACACAGCAGCAAAACCTAATCTCCTGACTGATGGATCTTATTTACTCAGCTATGTATTTACTAGTTGTCTTCTCTTCATGACATAAGCTCCGACAAAGAATTTTCTTTTCTGCTTTTTGATCTGTACTCTATACCTGCTACCTAGAATAGTCCAAAGCACAGAGGACATCGACATCTATTTAAAAGTTTACATTGAAGCCTAGTTAACTCGTTGTCCCTTTTACACAATTGTTGGACTCCCACAAGTAATGGATCAAATCTAAAATTTGATCATGCTATTCTCTAACTCAGAGGTTTTCAGCCACAGGTAATTTAAGGCAGGTAGGGTTGCCAGGCTGCCCAATTAAATTGGAATTTCAGACAAACAACACAAAATATGAAACATACTTAAACTAAAAACAAAACAAAAAAAAAGATTTTGTCCAAAAAGTACATTTAAGTGCTGTCTTGTATTTATTTGCTATAGTATTTATCTTTGTTTGCTAAATCTGGCAATTCCACCCCCGGGTGCCATCTGTCAATGTCTGGGGATATATAAGAATGCCCACACACAATGAAGCAGCTGGCTCTCAATGTCAATAATACTGAGGTTGTGAAACCCTGTGACCTATATCTTTCCTTTTCCTTTTTGCACACCTGATTTCTATGTACTGTCCTTTGCATCTGTCTTAAGTATAAGTGGCTCCAATAAGTTCTTGTTTGCCTTTCAGAATTTTGTCTACATCATTCTTATGTCTTCTTTTAATCTTAGATATCTTTCCATATATGTTTATAAGTGGCATACAAAGTCCCCACAGTTTCTGAGATATCTGAAGTAAGAAAAAAAATCCATGTTTTTCTTTATAGCTAAAGCATCCAAAACAATGCCCGCTACACACAGGTAGTTCATGTGTACTGAGAGAGAGTGTGGATAATTAAGGATGAGCATGGGCAGGTATAGGGTTTCCAGGGCAAGACTCCCTTTCTTCTGAGTCTGCACAGCCATTGGGAGGCTACTTCTTCTGACCTTAGCAATGCAGTTACTCTAGTGATAGTTGAAATCACGTAATGACAGGCAGTCTTTTGCACTCTCAAATTTACCTGGTTACCATCTTTTCTATATAGAATGACAAGTGTTTAGCATCTTCCAGGGGATTTTATATAATTTTTTACCCGGGACCACCATTCCATAATGAGAGAAATTCCAATACAAGAGCTTTCAAAAATGCTTGCAAACATGAATCTTAATTTTAAGAAACCACTCAATGGAAATTCATGCACTATTTTAAATAGAGGACATTATTTGTAAAATTAAAAAGATTATCATAGGGGCGCCCGGGTGGCTCAGTGGGTAAAGCCTCTGCCTTCGGCTCAGGTCATGATCCCATGGTCCTGGGATCGAGCCCTGCATTGGGCTCTCCACTCAGCAGGGAGACTGCTTCCCCCATTCTCTCTGCATGTGGCTTTGCCTACTTGTGATCTCTTTCTCTCTGTCAAATAAATAAATAAAATCTTTAAAAAAATATTATAATAGACTGTATACTGACAGATGGTAGCTATACTTGTGGTGAACATAGTATAACGTATATAGATGTTGAAGCACTATGTGTACACCTGAAACTGATGTAACATTGTGTCAATTATATTCAAATAAAAAAAATTTAAGAATGCATTTTTATTTTTATCCCCAAACCATTGTTAATATTTTTTGGGGGGGAAGGTGGGCAGAGAAAGGTTTGGCTTTTTACCATTTAATATTATTCTCAATATACATTTTCTGAGACAAAGCCAAGAACAGTAAATCGCCTCTTGAGAGAACTTTGTACTATGTCAGTTCACAAAACATATTCTGATTCCAGTAAAATATTTAATGCTGTGTGTAGCTTTATTTTAGAAAAATTAACAAAGATAATAAGAGCTAAAAGGCAAAGGTTATTAAAAACAAATATCTTATGGACATTGTTCCCTCAACTAAAATTGCTACTTGGTTGGAAGATATAGCAAGAGAGATAAAAATGTGCATATATGAAAAATAAAGCTATTTTGGAGGGCTACTGATAAATATTAACATATTCTTATCTCTTTCAAAACTAAAATACAGCAACTGAGATGGAAAGGAATCTAAAGTGAATAGTTAACTATTTCTTTAGTAGTCGGAAAAATTCTGATGTCTACAACAAAACAGTGTTGTAATGGTAAGTAGTTTTATAAACTCCCATATTTTGCATAAAAAGTGCATCAGTCTGGGGCGCCTGGGTAGCTCAGTGGATTAAAGCCTCTGCCTTCAGCTCAGGTCATGATCCCAGAGTCCTGGGATCGAGCCCCGCATCGGGCTCTCTGCTCAATGAGGAGCCTACTTCCTCCTTTCTCCTCTCTCTCTGCCTGTCTCTCTGCCTACTTGTGATCTCTGTCTGTCAAATAAATAAATAAAAATCTTTAAAAAAAAAAAAAGTGCATCAGTCCAACTACCACACTGAATTTAATGTAATTTTCTATTTTGTTTCTCTTTAAATACTTTAGTAGGCTTAATTGTAGGTTTGGTTCACTAGGTAATAGATTTCTTTCTTTTTTCCCCCAATTTTCCTTAAATTTTTCTTTAAATATATAAATAGCTAGTGTTCAGTACTGAATTCATTCTGACTTTATGTCCTGTAAATGATAATCAAGTCCTATTTACTCCTTTATTTTTTTTTAAAGATTTTATTTATTTATTTGACAGACAGAGATCACAAGTAGGCAGAGAGGCAGGTAGAGAGAGAGGAGGAAGCAGGCTCCCTGCCGAGCAGAGAGCCTGATGTGGGGCTCGATCCCAGGATTCTGGGATCATAACCTGAGCCGAAGGCAGAGGCTTTAACCCACTGAGCCACCTAGGCGCCCCTACTCCTTTATTTTTATAGTAAATTAATTTACTTCCAAAAATAAACACACTAATTAGTTACAATGTTTTAAGGAAAAATGTATCAAAGATCATAATTGCTCATGACTCGAAAAAGAAAAGAAAATAGGCTTCTGTTTTGGTACAGGTATGTGGGGATAGACATACTTTCCATTATTCCTCCTTCTAAGTACATATATAAAACTTTTTGACATCAGTTGTAAAACAAACATAAAAAAACACTAAAAGGTGGAGATAAAAAGATAGACCCGTCAAGGAATTCAGGATCCAAATAACATGTTCATGAGTTTCGTGGGTTTTTAGTATCCCAAACTAGGAACTTAAAAAGTTGAAAACCTGGTAATTCAATATCCATATGTACATACACATTTACATCCTTCATGAAAGCCTGCTCTCTCTAGCAGAAGGACCAGAAAAGGGGCAGCTTACTAAGATAGAATAACTTGTACACAACTTTTACCTAGAAGAGCAAACTAAACCTAAATTAAGAAGAAAGGAAATTATGATAAAGATAAAAGAAATCAACAAAATTGAAAACAGACAAGTGGAAAAAGTCAATGAAACACAAGATGGTTCATTGAAAAGATCAATAAAATTGACACACTTTTGAAATGACAAAAATAAAAAAAAGACTGATTAAAAAAAAAAGAGGTTTCAAATTACTAACAGTAGAGAATTTTAAAATGGGCCTATCACTACAAACCCTACAGGCATTAGAAAGGTAATAAAAGAATAAAGCAAATAAGTCCACTTAGACAAAAGAAACCACTTCCTTGAAAAGTACAAAGTACCATAATTCACCCATTATGAAACGGATAATCTGCATAGGGCTATAACTGTTGAGGAAAATAAATCCCCAGGCCCAGATGGTTCACTGGAAAATTATTCCAAACATTTAAGGAAGAATTATTTAGCAATTGTATATAATCTATTGCAGAAAATAAAATAGAGAGCAACTCCCCATGCATTTCATGGAGGTAGTATTACTCCGATACCCAAAAAAGATAAAAAAGTACAAACAAAACGAACAAACAAAAAAACTACAGATCAATATCCTACATGAATGTAGACAAAAAATTCTTAATAAAATATTGGAAAATAGAATTCAGTATATATTAGAAAGAGTTGTATGCCATGCCAAGGGAGGTTTATTTTAAAGATGCAAGATTGGATCAATATTCATAAACCAATCAACATAATCTCATGTTAATATACTAAGGAAGAAAAATCTCATGATCATACTAATTGATATTAAAAAGTGTCAAAATTCTACATGCATTTATGATCTTTTTTTTAAATTTTTTTTGAGGTTTTATTTATTCACTTGAGAAAGGGAGAGGCAAAGGGAGAAGCAGGTTCGCCAAGCCCGACATGGGGCTCGATCTCAGGACCCCAGGATATTGACCTTTGCTCAAGGCAGATATTTAACCACCTGAGCCACCCAGTTGCCCCACATTATTTAAAAAAAAAAAAAAAAAACTAAGCAGATGAAGAATAGAACTTTCTCAACTTCATAAAGAAAATCCATAAAAAACTACAGTTAATATTTTGCTTAATGGTAAAAAATTGAACATTTATCCTGTAAGATCAACAAGATAAGGGTATCCATTCTCACCATTCTATTCAATGCCATGCAAGAATTTTTTAGCTAGTTCAATAAGACAAAATAAAATAAAATAAAATGAAGTAAAAGGTACACTGATCAGAAAGAAAGAAACAAAACTGCCTCTATTGCAGAAGACATAAGAATCTACCAGAGAGAGAAAGACAGAAAAAATTTTCCTGGGACTAGTGATTTCCGTAAGGTCATAGGTTATAAGATAAACATAAAAATTATATTTCTGGGGCGCCTGGGTGGCTCAGTGGGTTAAAGCCTCTGCTTTCGGCTCAGGTCATGATCCCAGGGTCCTGGGATCAAGCCCCGCATCGGGCTCTCTGCTCAGCAGGGAGCCTGCTTCCTCCTCTCTCTCTGTCTGCCTCTCTGCCTACTTGTGATCTCTGTCTGTCAAATAAATAAATAAATCTTTAAAAAAAAAAAATTATATTTCTATATATTATCAATGGGTACATGCAAGCCAAAATTAAAAACAATAACATTTACAGTCACATATCCAACAAAGGACCAGGATTTTATTTATAATGAGTTTGTAAAACTCAACTGTTAAGAGCAAACAAAAGAAACTCACACATGAAAAAGACATAAAAAAAAAACAAACAAACAATTCAACAAAGAAGCTATACAGATGATGGCAGATAAGTAACTGAGCAGATACTCACCTTCAGTAACTATGAGGAAAATATAAGTAAAGCCACATGTGAGATATCACAATATATATGTGTATATATACATATATCAGAATTGCCATATATATATGTGTGTGCGTGTGTGTGTGTGTGTCTGTGTGTGTGTATCTCAGAATTGCTAAAATAAAAGAGAGTGACAACATTAACGTCTGGAGATGACAGGGAGAAACTCATACACTGCTGGTGGAAAATGTAAAATGGTACAGCTACTAGCGAAAAAGAGTTTGAAAGTCTCTTAAGAGCAAACAAAATAAAAAACAAGACAACGTTCTGTATCTTAACTATAGCCATTTCAAGATCCTGGTTGTGACATTATACTACAGTTTAGCAAAATATTAGCAATGGAGAAGCTGAGTAAGATATGTAAGGGATCTCACTTCATTATTTCTTAAAATTACATGTGAATCTACAATTAACTCCAAATAAAAAATGTAATTAAAAAATAACCTTAAGGTTTCAGTTATATCTATAATTCAGTTTTTGTTGCTTGCTTTTATAGTAAATTCAGTGTCTGAAGATTTTGAAAAATAAGGTGAAATATCTTTGAAAAGTCAATTCAATGAGATATAAGAAATACATTTGCTTGGGGTTATGGACATTGGGGAGGGTATGTGCTTTGGTGAGTGCTGTGAAGTGTGTAAACCTGGCGATTCACAGACCTGTGCCCCTGTAGATAAAAATATATGTTTATAAAAAATAAAAAATTAAAAAAAAGAAATACATTTGCAGATATATCCCATATATCGCATAGGATGTTTGTTATTCACTCGTTTACCCTATTTTATTTATGTCTTCATAATTAGACATTTATTGAATGCCAACTAGATCCTAGTTCAATGTTGCTAAGCAGAGAGGTATGTTGCCAGTGGCATAAGATACTAGTATGTTGTCAGAATCAGATTGTATCTTATACTGTAAGGCATATTAAATATTTTGGATTATTTTTCATTTCTTCTCCTTTATTCTTGTCCTCTCTCATCCATTAAACCAATTACTTTTTTTCCTAAATTTATTTATGTATGATTGACAAATGAAAAATTGTATATCTTTATGGTGTACAATCTACTATTTTAAATAACTATCAACAATCAAACTAATTAACATATCCATAGCCTTATATACTTCGGGTGTTGTATGGTAGTGAGAACATTTGTGATCAAATCTCTTAGCAAATTAGAAGTATATAGTACATTATTATTCACTCTAGTAACTGTGCTGTACATTAAGTCTCAAGAACTTAATCACTAAATTCTATTTTAAATACAAAGAATGTCACTGATCATAAAATTTTAAGGTATGTATGAGAAGACAAAATTTTCAAATATGGATTGATCTAGTTGTTCCCATGAGAAGAACCATGGAATGCATGGTGAATATAGAGGCTGAAACTATATTAGGTCCAACATAACTTTATCAATGACCATGCCGTAACTTGAGTATGCCAATCCTAGGCTCCTGGTACCTCACTAAAGACTTTACAATAAGTTCAATGAATTATTTGGATACTTAGAAAAGGTAGAGGTAAACCATAAACATCATGTGAAAAAAGTGTGAAGAAACTACAAAAATGAGAAAGTGACCTTTTCTCAGGAGTATACAAGGCATAGAAGAGGGATTATTGTCTCAGTGGGAAAACTTTCAGAAGTATCTCTTTGGACAAGAAATGTACGCTAGAAGAAAAAAATGACTCAGGATAATTATGTATATACACATATTGGAAAGAGTTACAATAATATATTGATTAAAATAGAATTGAGGGGCTTGTCTCCTGGTCAAAAAAACCTGTGTGATTTTTCAGACCTAACCACATACAATTACAAAGCCTTCACCTGGCCTCAGGAGAGAAGCTGCCTGCCCCTCACCAGACATGAAGCCACCCAGGGCACTGCAGTTTCTGAAGCCTGTTCCATTTCCAGACTTCACCCCACCACCCCTTGCCAGCCATGCTCTTACGCATATCTGCAAAGATAGCCAAGCACCTTCTTTTGGAGACCTCTTTATCTGTAGCCTTCTGCCAAGGTCTTTGACAGCAGCATCTGAGGAGACTTTCTTATTGGAAGAAAGCAGGAAACTGAAGACAGTTCTTCACTCTGACTCAATAAACAAAGTACATTTCTACTATGCTGATCTACCTGACCCCAGATTTAAACTCCTCTGCTATTTCACTTTGCCAAACAGAATGCTGTGGAATGCTGTTCCATGCGGGTAAATAGGAGAGGAGAGGAGTTTAGGAGATTGCTTATACAATCACGCCCAGTGATTAAAGACTTGACTGTCATTTGGCTTTTGTTTTATATTGGCTGTTCCTATACCTGGCAGTCAGTTCAGGTCTTCTCTTAGTTCAGCTGAGCTCCTGACAACACTGTTTCATTTGATTCCAGGGAAGTTAATTTGTGTCCTAGTTTAGCATAAACCTTAAATGTCTGGGCTTTAGTGTTTTAAATTGATTTAAAATATATTTTAATCTTCTAACTCCAACATAGGTTATATTTTATTACTTGACTTATTACCATAATAAATAAGACATTTTCTATCTCCATTGGTATGATGTTATAATATACCATACTTATTATTTCTAATATATAGTAGAACCTTTTAGAATATTGGCTCTGAAATGAATAGGTGTCAAATTTTAATAAGAATTATATGCAAATCCCATCTAGAAAACCATAAAAGGATGAATATAATTTTTATATATTAATATCAATTTCTTTTGTGGAATGGCTGCCTGATTGTTAGAAATCTGTTTAAGAAAATCTCAAGCATATTAGAGACCTTTCACTAAAATATTTGTCACATTATAAAAGGGTGTAAGGTATTATTTAATAATTTTAGGTCATATGGTGCTTATCACATGCTTATCTAACGTTTGCAAGTTTTCTCTCTATTACCCTAAGTGAGAAAGATTTAGGCCTTTTAATATATGACTAAAATGATTAGGAATTTATAATATTCATTAAGATTCTGTCCTTCATTAGGGGATATCTTATCTCAGTTTTTCCAAAACTTAATATAGTGCTTGGCATGATGCAGGTGTTCAATAAATATGGACTGAATAATATACTTTAAAATAAATGAATTTATGAATTAATAAATAAATCATTGGAGGAAGCAGAGAGGTTAAGGTAGATGTTAGAATCTTAGAAACTAAGAAAAATCATAAAACTAAGTTGTAATTTTGACACTGAAGTTCTAAATTCTGTGCAATTTTGCTCCAACAATTTTTTTCATCACAATGTCTGATTAGTCAATTAGCATTTTCTATAGAAAGTCATCTCTAAATCAAGGACGAGGCAAAGGTTGACTATGAGGGGGGCCAGGGCTCTTACTGAATTTCTCACTTGAAAAAGACTCTGGTTGGTACAATAGAAATTTAAAAAAAAAAAAAATTCCATACCCCTACTTAGAGAAAAAGGCAAATAACAAATACCATTCAATACTGTGAGAAGGCTTTTTATTTCCCCTCATGAGCATTATTACTGTTCACGTCATCCATAGCATGAAAAACATGAATTCATCTCATCTACTTCACTGAAAACTACATGATGTAATTAAAATGATACCACGTAGCTAGAATTACCTAAAGCACAAGTGATGGGAAAGACTAACAGAATTTAGAAAATATAGTTCCCTTACACATTTCTTAAAAATATTAATATTTTTTCTTATTTAATAATAGCCATAAATATGCATATAGCAAACATTTTTCTAAGTACCAATATAACTGAAGAATATTATCTTTTTGTAACATTAGAGTGTACTCCTAAAGTTAAGATTCAATATAAATGAAGAACATACAGATATATCTCTCCTGATTGTTGAAAGCTTAAATAAAGAAGAAATGATAAGCAGATTTTTAAAATATATAAGAAATAGAGACTTAGAATTAGGCATCTATTCTTCTTTATACTTAACAATCCACCTTTGTTAGTCACAACCTCAGGGGTTCTCAAGGTGAAATCTGAAACTGGCTATCATACACAGAGGACAAGGAGAGACGGAAGACAGAGTTGGACCACTCCAGATTCCTAGGTGAAAGTGTTAATAAGCAAGGGAACTTACATACAAGGGTTGTCTTGGGCACCTACAAAATGAGTATATCTCCACACCCACCCAGCAGAATCTTCAAAGCTGATATAGAGGTCTTAACAGTCTTCAGTCGCATATTCAGTCCACATAGTCTCAGCCGACACCTTACTCTCTCAAAGGTATGTACCAGGAACAGTTCCCCACTGCAAGAACAGTAGACAGAAGGACATTCCAAGAACAGGAAAAGGGCCTCCTACTGCCTGGGGCCAGCTTATAGGTCAACAAGCTAAAAGGTCCTCTCAATGACCTCCCCCAGCATCATTAAATCCCCAAGCAGCTAATCAGAGCTTCATACGAGAAAATTTTCTAGGGGATCTTGTTAATTTAAAAATGATTTTAAAAGCCAATAGGTTTAGGTACTTATTAAATATTAATTGAGAAGCAGAGTTTTAGAAGCATTTTATCTAACCTTTCAAAATGTTTAAACCAATTTCTAAAATAACTGTTCCCTAAATTGGTTTCAATCTCTTCCTTCTAACATTTTTTGCTAATATCTAAAATTCATAACAAGTTTTATGAGCTCTTGCCCCATTAACAAATTATCGTATTTCAAAATGGGTAGCATGAACAGATACATATAACCTAAATAGCCCACTGAGGAGAGGGCATTCTTCTATACATGGCTATTAGAGTGTGTTCCACCTAATTCAGATTTGTCTGCTAGTTGTAACAAATGCTAGTATCTGGAGGGCACTATAATATAGTTGTTCATCCATCAACCAAAAGACTATTGAGAAATGCATTTTATATAAAAAGTAGAGTAACATACAAGCAGTCAGCACAGGCCTACTTGCAAATAAAACTGAACTACATAAAATGGGCTTCTGATTATAAAGAATTTGGGAAACCCTTAAATTGTCATTATTCTAGTTTAGCCAAAGATATTCTAAAATACATTTCTAGTGAGGAAGAATCAGGAAAATTAATACATGTGTAGGCTAGTTCTATACAGCTTTTTGTTCTAAGCTAGAATGCTAGCTATTTAATAACAGTACCAGTTACTGAATATTACTAGCATCAGTAATACTAAGTTCTGTTATTAGTGGCACTAAATACAAGCATTTGTACTAATACTAGTGCTTACCTTGTTGGGAAGCCTCCTATATCAGAGCACCTATATTAACTTTGGATACTCTACAAAGGAGCCACATTTGAGGTAAATCCATCCTAAACCTCTCCCTCATCTGTTTATTTATGTGATGTGGTATAAAAGTGCTGAGGACAAATGGAGGATGTTTTTCTCCCATTAATTAAAGAAAATACTAAACTCTGTTGTTATTTCATCTTGCAGTAAGTTCATTTTAAGCACAGTCTTTATACATTTTAAATATGAGACAATATGTTTTAATATTATTTGTAAGATTGGCTCACCCATTGCTATTAATCCCAGTAATGGATCCTTTTTTTTTTTTTTTTTTTCTGACATAGCTCTTCAGTTTTATCAATTCTCTCTGACCTTTCCTGAACACATTCTGACCACTATCTTAATATGAAAATTGTATTTTTTTTCTAATGGCTGGAAGAAAACTTTCCACATTGGTTTACTGTGACAAAATTTCCCTCATTAGCAAAAACAATGAGTCTATCTATGAAAAACAGTAAGCACTTCATTTTATGGTAGCATTCTTAGGTTTTCGGTTTAATAACTTTATACGTGATAACAGGTAGATCACAGCAATTACAAAATTGATAAGCGATAACTTTTACTGAATTACTCTATGAATTTAATTGACTTACTTTTATTGAGTTTACTCTATGAAAGCTTCTACCTATGTCTGTGTCTAACACTCAAACTGCATTTTCTCATTTTCTGAAGTGCAAAATATAGAACATTTGTCGGAACTTTTGGTTTGGGACATATACAGAGATAAAATAAGAGATCGATAAAGATGAGGGAAGTGTAATGGACATATTAAGGTCAAGTTTTTGTATTTCCATATGAAATAACCTATAGTCCATGTTGTAGGTATACATTTCAGATTCAAAAGTATGCTGATTTTACCTGAACACATTAGAATGTTAGTTATTATTGCCAAGTTGCAATTAGTAGAAACAAACAGTTTATTATATAAGAAAATAAAGTGAGTGTGTTATAAGAAGAAAAATGTTTATCAGAAAACTCAAGGAAAAGAATCAGGACTTGAAGAAATATCAGAAACCTAAGAAGCATAGTCTATCTTTATTTCCTTCCATCCTTCCTTCCTACCTCCTTTCCTTGCTTCCTTCCCTTCTTCCCCCCTCCCTCTCTTTCTTTCTTTGAAAGATTTATTTATTTGAAGGAGAGAGAGAGAGACAGCAGGTGAGAGAGAGAGCATGAGTAGTGCGGGGGCATAGGAAGAGGGAGAAGCAGGCTCCCCCACTGAGCAGGGAGCCTAATGCAGCACTTGATTCCAGGACTCTGAAATCATGACCTGAGCTGAAGGCAGATGCTTAACCGACTGAGCTACCCAGGTGCCCCCAAAAGGTTATATTTCTATATTTCGCCTTCAGTTCTTTCTTGGCATCTTGCTAAACTGTATCTAACTTAGTTCACCAACTTGTCCTTTCTCTCTATTCTATCAGGGTTTGGTAACTTTCATTATCTGTTCTTAAAAAACAAAAACAAAAACAAAACAAAATAAAGAACAAATAGCTGCCACTCATCTCTCACTCTCAATTCTGCAGAAAAAGAGAGAGAGAGAGAGAAGAGAGAAGAAAAATGAAGAGAGAGAAATTGCTCCAGCTTGGATGTATATACATTTTTGGTCTAATTAGACAGGACAAAAGAGGAGTAAACAAGGCAAAAACTCTTCTTGATGGCAGTAGTGGGGAGGGGAAAATAGATTTAAAGTTGGGAAAATGTCTAAGGAGTTAGTTGGTCAGATGCTCTATTCCAATGAGAACAATTAGAATCACAGGGGAAAAACATGAGTTAGGAGCATTTGGGATGAGCTCCTGGTAACTTCTACATTTGAGAGGTAATAGTAAGAAGATACACAAATGAAAACATAAAGAATGACCATAAAGAGCCAAGAAAGAGCAACAGGAAAACCAATAAAAAAATAGTTTTCAAAGGGTAAATTTGGCAACAGTGCTACCGGTCTGAAATGAAAATAGAAAGCAGAAAATGAAAGGATTAGCAAGAAGTGATAACAGTTTCACCAGAAAAAGCTGTGGACAGTTCCTATAATTTAGGAAGGAAATGCCAGTAATGAAAGCAGATGCAGTGAATAGAACAGTCTCAAGAACAGTGATAGTTAAAAAAAAAAAAAAAATCTTTATATTAGGAGTTTAACAATATCCACATTTTCCACAACTAAACTCTCATAACTGGGGGCAGAAGAACAAGAAAAATAGTCTTCCTAGTCAAGGGTAATTAGCTGGTAAAGAGAATACAACAAACATTATTTACTTGTGAGTTTATATTTGTTCAATCTCTTTTTGGAACTGTGATTTGAAAAATATCAGACAGCTGAATATCATCTAAATACCTTAAAACTATAGATTATTTTACCATTCACTGTGTGCTTTTATATAAATTATTTTATTTGATATCAAAATTATCTAAATTTAATTAATTCCATATTTACAGGAAAAATAACTGAAATCCAAGTAAATCAAAGTTAACTTGCTTAGATTACTTGAGAATAGATCGCTAACAGACACAAACCCAGATGTCTTCTGTCATATTTCAACTTTCACTCAGAACAGAAAATAAAAGTAATTTCAGGCAGCAGATATATCAATGGATTTGTGAATAGCATCTCCTTGAAGCACTTCTGCAAATGGAAACATAGTATGCTATCCCAATCATCAAATTTAGCTCTAATGGAAAGAACATGATACTGGAATTCAAAAAGAACTGAACTTCCCCACTTTGTGCCTCTGTGGCCTCCATCAAAACATTCTCTGATCAACTTCAGTTTATGCATCTGTGAAATGGAATTTTGATGTTTATCTCCCAAGATTTCCAGTAGGAAGCCTCTAACACATAGTGGGCACTAAATACATGTTGTTGAAGTGAAAAGAAGCAAAAATCACGAAAACAGTAAAATACATCTTTTTAATCCCTTTATCCTACTCTGCAGGTGACTTGCAAAATGAGGTGCAGGTATTGGTTTTAATACAGCCAAATAAAACAGGAGTTCATGGTGTATTCTTTTTGTGTGTGCTGAATATAATCTGCAAGAAGTATGGAGTTAGGCAAGTCTTTCACCAGTGGTGGAAGAAAGGAAACAAAATCTATCCCAGTGCTGCAGAGACTCAATACTCCATAGAAAATTATCAAGACATCAATACTAACATGGGATTTTAAAAAAATCACCATGAATCTACACAATGTATCAGAAGTCACAGCTGTTAAACCTCATTGTTATTTAATGCTTCAATGTTTTTATTTCATTTACATGCAAAATGATTCTACTCACCTTTTCCATAGGCTTTAAGAAACATAAAACTCTGAAAAATGCTTTGGAAACCCATAATAATCATGACAATCTGGGGCAGTAGAATCATAAAGAAAGGGAAAAAATTATAGTGTTTTGATGCTGAAACAATTAGATAAACAGAGAATGTAATTTGAGGCTGGCTATGAATCTAGCAGAATTCAGAAATAATATTGTCTTGAGCTGGTATTAGTATGGGTTATATTTGCCATTTTGCCACTAAAATATCACATAATTGTTACTGGGTTCAGTGCTATCTTGTTCCTGTACTTCTTTCTAATGTGGCATAAATATATTTTTCTCACCTGCTTGACTTTTCATGATCATCCTTTTCTTTAATCCTATCATAGGAAATAGATACAAGGTTAGAGTACCTTTGAATAATTTGCTGCTCACCCACAATTCTTTCTTCCTTCAATAGTCTTTACATGTCAGTGTAGTGAGAAGGCATTACAACTATATCATTATACATAAAATTATAGATGTAGAAATTATAATATATGTCTATAAAGGGATGATGAGTAATGCTAATAATAACATAATAATTAAGACAATATATTTAGTAATGTTACTAAATCCTTGCTGTATGCATCTAAACTACATTACCATTCCTAATCCTCAATCCTTCCAAATAAAGTTTCTGACATTGTATCTTTTTTTTTTTCTTATATGGGTTTTTTTGTTTTGACATTGTATCTTTTGAGATGAGAAATTTGAGTTTCTTAAAGTGTTTAGTGAGTGATTAAATTTACACAACTGGCCATTGAACACATGATACAATTCTTCCTCAAGTTACTAGTGACAGGAGCTGGGGAGTGAAAAAAACCACTCACCAGAATTTATTCCTGGATCACAAGCAGATATATGAAACAGGGAACTAAGATTTCCAAAGAATGGAGTCTTTTCAGTGAAAGCAAACACACCAACCAGCAACCCCACTTTTCTTTTTTTTAGAGGAAAGAAATTTGGGGGGAGACTCACCATCACTAAAAGTATGTATACCATATTCACTATATATGTTACAATTTTGAAACAGATCCTTTAGAACAATATAACCTTAGAAAAGAATGAGATCACCCTGTCCATCTTTTCCCCAAAAATGTGTGTTTCTGATTCAACAGCTTCAAGTCAGTCACATGCTTTTGTGATGAACACAGTTTCTTTTCTTTTTTTCCTTTTTAAGATTTTATTTATTTATTTATTTATTTACTAAAGATTTTATTTATTTATTTGACACAGGGAGAGAGATTACAAGTAGGCAAGAGAGGCAGGCAAGGAGAGAGAAGGAAGCAGGCTCCCTGCTGAGCAGAGAGCCCGATGCAGGGCTCCATCCCAGGACCCTGAGATCATGACCCCAGCTGAAGGCAGAGGCTTTAACCCACTGAGCCACCCAGGCGCCCGAACACAGTTTTTATATGACTTAAGTTATTAGAAACATCTATTCTATCAACCCCAAATTTGCATCTTTGCAAAATTCAGCCTTTTTCCCCCTTTTTCCTTTCCCTTACTTTTCTCTCCTTCTCCCTCTGTCTCTCCAGTCTCTCCTCTCTTCCTCTTAAATATGGCTATAGAGAAAAAACAGTCCTACAATTTATTAGTAAGAGGCTATCAAATCCTATACCAATGTTTTGAACTCACTATGTATATCACCCCTCCTCCTCATTCCATATAACAATGTAAATGTTAGTGTCAAAAAGAAAAAAAAAAAAGAATGGTGGGAGTACTTCTTAGCAAAACTTAGAAAACTTCCTGGAAGTGTCTTTTTCTTTTTCTTCATCTTCCTAATCTATGCTTAATGAACTATTGAAGAATTTCACCTGGAAGTGAACCTATCAAATGTAATATATTTTTAAAATTTTCAGCAAGCAACTTTAATATTCTGGGGGTTTGGTCTACTTTTAATATATATGTTTGTAAATTATATTCTCTCAAATATGACTTGTCTACATTAAGGAGATTTTACAAATACTTGATATTTAAACCCTTAAATAAATAAAATTTAGCAGTATAAATTATTTGGATCTGTGTGGTCAAGTGCTCCAGTATTTCTTGCCATTTCACATGAGTAAACTTTTGCAATGTGACTTCCTCTTTCCTGGGTATCCCTCCTTTTTCAGTCTCGTTAAATCTAGTCACCTTTCAAGTTCTTATTCCAATATAACTTGCCAGTGAAACTTTCTCTTAGTCCTGGAGCACAGTTATTAACTTTTCCTTTTGTAATCGAACTTCTTTTATTTAGAGCTCTATTTATTCTAGTTACTCCATTTTTTTACTATTTACATGTTTGTCTCCCTGACTCGCTAATAACCTCATGAAGGGCATGAAATATTCCTTTTCATCTTTACATCCAAGTGAATAACACACTGAACAGACACAAAAGTCTTACGAAGAAGCATGAGTGATATTTTAGGGAAGAATCTAGTAACTTTCTTATAAAATGTGTATAAAATACCATCTTCTACTGGCTTCCTCAGAGGAGAAAAAATGTATTCAGTCATCTGGTATTTTTTGGTTGTTTTGTTTCATTTTTGATTTTTTTGTTATTAAGAATGGGTGAGTTCTAATGGATTTTTTTTTTTTTTTTTAATGGGCTCTGCTAGTTGGGGAAGACAGGAACAGGTTACCTCTGAAAATAGGTTCTACATCAGGATCTTTAAATGGTGAAGCAAAAATCAAAGCTTTAATGATTTTCATTCCTGAATAAATAAAATCATTAAAATATCAAGTTTAATTAATTCTTTGGACCCTTAAAAGGATTCCAGAAATAATTATTTTAAGCTAGTTATAGATTTTCATTTTTAAGCAGCTAGTTACAGATTTTCATTTTTAAGCATCAAAAGTTACTTTCAAAGGGCTGTCAGAAAAATCATGGAAGGAGTAAAAATATGTATAGATACTAATTTTCTTCCAGCAAATCAAATTGATCCAAGTACCTAAATTCTTAAAATCATGTTCCACTAAATCAAAGAGGAGAATTATCAGGAGTGAATAGCTTATAATAAATGGTTATTAACTGATTTTTGTTTTATACATGAAATAATGTTACATAAATTGTAACATATATAAATTGTATTTAATAATTCATTTGCTATAAACTTTAAAACCTTGGAATATTTTTAAATTGCTCCATTCTTTTAAAATGCGGTAAGATCAACAAGTCATCTATAGCCATTTGCATATGTGCCATAGCTCTCTTCTCCTCAAACTCAACACACACGAATCAGGCAAACATATCAAAAAATGGGAAGAAGATATGAACAGACACTTCTCCAATCAAGACATACAAATGGCTATCAGACACATGAAAAAATGTTCATCATCATTAGCCCTCAGGGAGATTCAAATTAAAACCACGTTGAGATATCACCTTATACCAGTTAGAATGGCCAAAATTAATAAAACAGGAAACAACATGTGTTGGAGAGGATGTGGAGAAAGGGGAACCCTCTTCCACTGTTGGTGGGAATGCAAGTTGGTGCAGCCTCTTTGGAGAACAGTGTGGAGATTCCTCAAGAAATTAAAAATAAAACTTCCATATGACCCTGCAATTGTACTCCTGGGTATTTACCCCAAAGATACAGATGTGAAAAGAAGGGCCATCTGTACCCCAATGTTTATAGCAGCAATGGCCACAGTCGCCAAACAATGGAAAGAACCAAGATGCCCTTCAACGGACGAATGGATAAGGAAGATGTGGTCCATATACACTATGGAGTATTATACCTCCATCAGAAAGGATGAATACCCAACTTTTGTAGCAACATGGATGGGACTGGAAGAGATTATGCTGAGTGAAGCAGAGAGAGTCAAGTATCATATGGTTTCACTCATTTGTGGAGCATAACAAATATCATGGAGGACAAGGAGTGTTAGAGAGGAGAAGGGAGTTGGGGTAACTTGGAAGGGGAGGTGAATCACGAGAGACTATGGACTCTGAAAAACAATCTGAGGGGTTTGAAGTGGCGGGGGTGGGGGGAGGTTGGGGTAACAGGTGGTGGGTATTATAGAGTGCACGGGTTGCATGGAGCACTGGGTGTGGTGAAAAAATAATGAATACTGTTTTTCTGAAAATAAATAAATTGGAAAAAAAAAAGAAATATAGTTTTGGTATAGCACCTCCCAGGAAATCATTGATAATTTAGTTCTATAACTCTGACGTAATTGTCCTGATATCATAAAATTGTTGTAAATGTTTTAAATCATTCAGGTAAATGCAAGAAATATAAATTACTTGTACTAGTGGGAGAATTTCTGGACTCTTTATATATCATTCATTAACATACAGGCTGTGCAGAGCTAGCTAGGGGACTACAGCATAATACAAAAAGCTTATGAATTGTAGTGAAAGATCTTTGGCAGTCATCAAAGTTTTTACAATCTCTGAAACATATTGACACGTTTTAATATCAGTCCTGAGTTTTGGTAATGTCACTTTCAATAAGATATTATTTTGTAAATTCAATTGAATTACTAACATATGATAAGAGAGATCTAATTCAGTGTTGAAATGATTGATTTTAGGTATTATGCTGTCAAAATTATTAAAAAGTCTTGGGAGTTTCTCAAATATGTGTATGCTAAACTCTTACTCAATTAGATATAAATCTAATGTGACTTTCTTCATTCCTTCAGTATATTTACCAGATTTGGCTTACCTGTTTTCTACAAATACTTTCAAATCTAATTATAATTTTCCTCAAAATATGAGCTTCATTCATGGTTTATTCCTCTCAAAAATACAACTTCTACTCAGCACATTATTTCCTGATACTGCCCTCAGATATTCATTGTTCTAAGCAAAGATGCCTCAAAATAAAGAAAATATACTTTCCATTCAAATCAATAAACATTTATTGATATGTGGAATAGGTGCTTCATATACAACCCTTTAGACATATATCCAAGCATGTATAGAATTTCTGAAATTTAAAGTTGATCATTAAAATCAATAAAAATGTTTTGTAAAAGCTTAGTGCATTTAGAAGAAGAGATATTCTCAGTACTCAGAAATTTCATGTTAGTTTATCTTACAGAACTGAATCTTAAAGAATTTACAGTTCTTACAGAACTGAATTGTACTCAACATCATGTCATTTCACTGCTACTCCTCGTGCTTTACTCATTCTATCAAAGAACCACAAAAATCTGACTCCTCTGCTAGCATTTTCAGAAATAGATTGACTTTACCCATTTTTTCTTCCTTCAAGAGGCAGACAAAACATTATTAGGCAATGCATTGACTAAGGGATATGTCCTCAGTGATAGTCTCTAGATCCATTTTCTAATTTCATCCTGTCTTTGGTTGGCATATTGCTACTTTTCTCTTGATACTCTATCAGTCCCCCCCAACTATATTTTCTTTTTCTTTACTTTTCTTTTTTTCCAAAAATACCATGTCTTAATTTTTTTCTCCACTTCAAGAGCATGTTCATTAGCATTTAGGATTTTATATGGCTGTCTCAATGACTTAAATTTGTGTCAAGAGCAGTTGTACAATAGGTGTTTCAGTCTCAGCCAGAGTTTTGAATGCACATGTTAGCAACATTCTCTAGTGTCAACAGGAAAATAAACCTATAGGTTTCCCGAGATAATGGGAAGAATTGGGCTTTGGAATACAAAAAAATAGTGCTATTTCTAATAAATATACCTGTCTCTATTTGGACATACAAATGCTGATAAGAACAGCATGTTGTCCCCACCCCATCACCACCAAGATTCCAATTTCACTTTTCCTTGATCTTGAGTCATGTGTTGAAAACTCAAAATCCTCGGTGGATTGGCAAAATCTAGCTAACATGTTCTCATGCTTGGTGCCAAAGGACAAAGATAGAGTCTGTTCCCTCAAACTTTTTTCTGAAGAAAAATATATTTCTCTTTCCAAGAATCTAAACAAATATGGATGTCTCAAAACTGGGAAGGTGACTCAGATATTGGGAATTTTGACTTAAAAGCATCTATTATTAAAGTCCAGAGGAATAGACTGTCATCAACTTTCATAAATCTTATGGGAAGATGGGAAATGTGGATTAATAAACCTGGACCTAATGTGTATTCCCAACTACCATGGTGTTTATAAGAAATAAATCATATTATATATAAATCATATAAGTCATCCATATGACATGCTGTAAAATCATGAAAGAGTCTACGAGTTTGGCTAACTTTTCAAAAGTGCCAAGCTACTAGCTGTCAGAATGGACTTACACATTAGTTATTTTTATTCCTTAGACTAGTAAACAAATCATAATTCTCCATTCTAGTTCCTATACCTTTCTCTCAACTATAAAGAAAGATAAAGCTTATAGCTAAAGAATGTCTTTCATTTTTCAGTTATTATATTTAGCAATAGACAATTCAGAAGAATCTGGAAAACATTTGCCAACAATCATTTTTGCCCTGTATTCTCAACTTCTTAAATTTGATACATTGCAAATTATGATACATTTTACCAACTTCATCACAGTTGAGAAACTTATTGCTTCTCAATAAATTTTAATGTAATTAAGTTTAAAGAAATTTTAAGATGTATTTATTTATTTGAAAGTGAGAGCAAGAGAGAGAAAGAGAGCATGGGGGTTACAATGACTGAGGTTACAATGTCCAGTCTTTCATATTAGAAGAATATACCATGAGAAACTACTAAACATTTACTAGAAATTACTATTGATATTTTCATTTCTGGATAATACATGTGGTCTTTTTTTTTGGATGGATTGTCTAGCTAGCTTTATGCAAGAGTAATCTATTATCACTGAAATTCAAAACAGGTTCCAATATTATTTTTTCTTAGTTATACTCTAACATTAGTGAATAATAATGGCTTTCCACTGTCAGTGAAGGCAAACTTCGGGGCATTCACTATGGAAAATTTTGAAGATACTTGCCAGTTTCAAGAGCTAAACTGTTTACTGAACTGTTTGGAAACACTACCAAATATAAACAGTTTATGGCATGAGAATGCAGAGTGTAGTTTAAGCTAACAGAGAACATCTTTATGTTTAACTAAAAAACAATGCCATAGGAGGAAGAGCAAAACAGTCAATTCAGATTCTTTGAAGTAGAACTGGCTCTGTCACACATGAGCATAATAGTCACTGGCAAATTATCTAACAAATCTAAGGTTCAGTTCTCATTTGCCTAAAAGAAAGGTAATTGTACTAGTTATATTATTGGGTTACTGTGAAGGGTAAGTTTATGTATGGGAAGCATTTAGCATAGATCCTAACCAGGACAGGGAGACAGGGAGAGAGAGGTCTGTGTTTTAGGGCAACATATTTTTATTGAAACTTTTGATATAGGATCTTTCAACCATGTCTCTTTATAATTCTAGGTTTGTATTAATTATTTTGTACTGAGGTAAAATTTATAGAAAATGAAATGAAAAAGATCTCAAGAATACAATTCAATGTGTTTGACAAATACAAAGGCCTCCTTTATGAACATATAAATCAAGACATAGAAACTTTTGCTCAGGTCATCATCCCAGAAAGTTGTCTCTTATTCCTATTCCATCAATTCTCCCTACCAGGATGAAACTATCTCTTTCTACGAACCTTTTACCATCAGATATTAATTATCTCTCCAGAATCACATAAATAAAACTATGAACTATTTATTTTTTGTGTGTATTTTGCTTGTTTTGTTCTACACAATGTTTTGGAGATTCCTTCAGATTTTTGTGTGTTGTATTTTATTGCTATTTATTTTTTGCTATTTATTATTATCCCGTTATATAAATATACATGATTAAATCACACTTTTATGGGACCTTTTGATTACTTTTAGTTTGAGGCTTTTATAAATGAGATGCTAGCAACATTCTTGTACAAGATTTTTCATGGTTTTAAGTTTTCATTTATCTTGGACTGATATGTCACAGGAATGGGAAATCCTGTGTCATAGAATAGTTGTATGTTTAACTTTATAGGAAACTGATGTACACACTTATTTCCAAATTCATTATGCTATTTTGTACCTCCACTACCAACATTAGGTAATGGTTGGTCTTTTTATTTCGACCACTTAAGTGCATGTAAAAGGGTTTGTCCTCCTGATTTCAATTTGCATTTCCCTGTGAGCTAATGGTGTAAAGCACTCATTTGTGTACTTATTGGTTATTTATTTTTAAATTTTAAGATGTATTTATTTATTTGAAAGAGAGAGAAAGAGAGCATGGGGGAAGGTCAGAAGGAGAGAATATCAAGCAGACTTCCCACTGAGCACAGAGACCAACTGGGGCTAGATCTAACAACCCTGAGATCAAGGCATGAGCCAAAATCAAGAGTTAGATGCTAGGGGCACCTGGGTGGCTCAGTCGTTAAGCATCTGCCTTCAGCTCAGGTCATGATCCCTGTGTTCTGGGATCCAGCCCTACATGGGGCTCCCTGCTCTGCGGGAAGCCTGCTTTTCCCTCTCCCACTCCCATTGCTTGTGATCCTCTCTCACTGTCTCTCTCTGTCAAATAAATAAATAAATAATCTTTAAAAAAAAAAAAAGTTAGATGCTTAACCTACTAAGCCACCTAGGTACCCAGGTGCTCCTTTTTGGTCATTTTTACTCTCTTTTTATTAAAAAACAAAAACAAAAAGTCTCTTGCAAAATTCCACTGACTTACCAGTACTTTTTTTATTTGCATGAGTTTAATAAATTCTTGATACAAGCCCTTTGTTAGAGGTATGGGTCGTGAATATTTTTACCCAGTTTGTGGCTTATCTTCTCATTTAGTTAGCAGGATCTCTTAATCAGAAGACACTAAATTTTGATGAAGATCAAGTTTCTGTTTCTCCTAGAAAGTGATTTTGAAGTTCACTTTGAGAAATGATTTGTGCAAAGATTTTTCTCCCATACTTTGTCCAGAAATGTTAAAGCTTTAGTTTTTATATGTATACCCATGGCCCATCTCAAACTAATCCTGGTGTATTGTGTGGTATAGAAATTGAGGGTCATATTTTTCCATGAATTTCCTTAATTTTCCCAGTTTACATGATGAAGCGATTTTTCCTTCTGTATTGAGAAAGTTCAATTTATTTTGTGGGTCAAATTTTCATTTATTGATTTGTCTACTCTAATGAAATATCATCTACTGTTGATTGCTGTGGTTTTATATTGACCTTGAGATCAGGTTGTATATGGCCTCAAATTTTTTTTTTTTCCATTTTCAAGACAGTGTTTGCTACAATAGACCCTACAAATTTCCATAATGGGGAAATCAACTTTAGAATTTACTTTTCACCTTCTATTAAAACAACATCTTCAAAGTTTTACTAATATTGCATTAAAACCACAGAACCATTTGGGAAAAACTGGTATCTTTTAAAAACCGTAACTTCCAAACTATGATTATGATATAGCTTTCTATTTATCTTATTTTCTTTATAGTCTGTCTGTAATGTCTTACAATTTTCAGCAAAGAGCAGTTTTTACTCCAATGTGGTTAATTTTATTTCTAATTTATTTTTATGTTTTTATGCAATTGTAAATGGCATTTTAAATGTAATGTTCTATGGTTTACACTGTCAGTATATTAAAAATGCAGTTTAATTCTGTGCAACAAATTTGTATACTACAATGTGCTATATTCATGTATTAATTTTTATAGCTTTTTAATATTTTTTAATATTATAGATAAGGAATTATATGCTTTGTTAATGTATTTTCACTTCTTCAATTAGACTTTACATCTTATACTGATTGAATGACTGTCATTTTTGCATTGACTAGGACTTTGAGGACAAGGTTGAATAGAAATGGAGAGTGAACAACTTGCTCTGGTCTCAATCTTAGGAGAAATAAATTCAATATTTCACTATTACATATATGTTAGCTAAATGTATGAAAATAGCTAATGAGATTTATCAGATTAAATAAATTCATTTCAATTCCTGTTTGTTGAGAGTTTTTACCATTGAGGATTGGGTTTCATCATAAATGTTTCTGCATTTCTTGAAATAATGTCCTTGTAACAATGACAAACTTTTACAAATTTAACCAATATTATAGTACATGAATAAACTTCACTTAGTTATATTATCTACTTAATAAACTATTAGATTTGGTCTGTTAATATTGTTTTAGGAAAAAATATTGCATTAGAGATTTTTATGTCTATGTCTATGAATGTTGTTTGATAGAAATCATGCATGAAACAATTTTGATATAAACTTCCTGAGGAAGTTTTAGGTTATAGACTTAATTTCTTCAGTATATATAAAGCTACTCAAATTTCCTTTTTTTCTTTTTTGCAAGTTTTGTAACTTGCAATTTGTCTATTTATCTGTCTTAAAATGTGTAATTTTTAATTTCAAATTATTTGTCTATTTAATGAGTCCTAAAATTTATTAGCACAAATTAATTAATAATATTCTATTTTAATGTTCAGTAATCTGTATTGTTATCCCTTTTCATTGCTGATATTTGTTATTTGCTTTCTCTTTTCTTGATCACAATTCCAAGGCATTTACCAATATTATTAATTTCTCAAATAATTAACATGTTTTTAACACTTTCTGTTTCATCAATGGTGTGGTTTTTTTTAATTTTTGTTCTCTTTAGAGAAAGATAAAACAATATTTTAAAGTATTTTTAGTATTTATTACCATACATGCAATTTATCATTCATTTCAGTCTTTGTACATTGGAGCTTCCATGTAGTATGATTTCTCTTCCACGTGAAGGATGAGGCTTTAGCAGTTCTTCTTGCATAATTCTCCTGACTACTCAGCTTTCATTAATGTTTTATTTTTATCTGTAAAAGCCTATTAATTTCAATTTTTAAACAATGTTTCACCGGATTCTGGATTCTGGAATAACTTATTTGTTACATTTAGCAGATTAGGAATATCATTCAATTATCTTCAACTTTCTATTGTTTTTGATGTGAATGGAGTTTGTCTTCTATGTGTTTGGGTGTCAGAGAAGCAGATGCCAAGAGGGAATAGACATTTAAGAAAGTCTTTGAGAGAAATGTGTGTGAAGAATCCTGAGAGCGGGAGTACATCATAGGTGAAAAGAGGCTACAAACTCATGAACATTTTACATCTGTGAAAGTAGAAAGAATTGGGTAAGAAGAATGTTACCAGGAGATTTCTGAGAAAGTCTTGACCAGAATGTTCAACAGTTTTTGAGAAAACCTTGAGAATTAAAGAAGTCTAACATTAGGCAAGAGTGGCCTAGCACTATCATTCCATCTGTGTAGGGTGGAAGAACTGAAGGAAGTAAAGCCTTAAAGCCAATGGCATTGTGGATCTAAAAGTATAGTGGCTAGGAGCTGTCAGTCACCCACTTGCTGCAACAGGATCCCTTTATGGAGATCTGAGGGTGTGTTTAAATGGTGGATAGAGCCTAGGCACAATGTGTCCTTACTCACTGGCTGAACTTAGTAATTTTAATTTGACTGTGTTATTTAGCAATTTTACTATGTCTAGGTTTTGTTTGTGATTTTCTTTGTTTTTTAAATGAATTATTTGAACTAACCACTATTTGAATACCTGTAGGTTGATGCCTTACCACATTTGGTTAGGTTTTCAGCATTCAGAGAAGTAGCAGGCTGAGATTACTTCAGCTAGCAGGAGATCAGCTACATAGTTTATCTAAAGATTGCAAACACCTACAAATCCATCGGCAGATTGAAGAGAAGAAGAACAGCAATTCTAGAAACAGAAAATCAACCACTTTCTGAAAGGTAGGACTGGTGGAGAAGTGAATCCAAAGCGACGGGAAGATAGACCCCGGGGGGAGGGGCCAGCTCCCAGCAAGCGGCCGAGCAACGGAGCACAAAATCAGGACTTTTAAAAGTCTATTCCTCTGAGGGACATCACTCCAGAGGCTAAACTGTGGTGAAGCCCACAGGAACACAGCAGGGATGACCATTATCACTACTGCTATTCAACATAGTACTAGAAGTCCTAGCCTCAGCAATCAGACAACAAAAGGAAATTAAAGGCATCCAAATTGGCAAAGAAGAAGTCAAATTATCACTCTTCGCAGATGATATGATACTATATGTGGAAAACCCAAAAGACTCCACTCCAAAACTGGTAGAACTTGTACAGGAAATCAGTAATGTGTCAGGATATAAAATCAATGCACAGAAATCAGTTGCATTTCTCAACACCAACAAGACAGAAGAAAGAGAAATTAAGGAGTCAATCCCATTTACAATTGCACCCCAAACCATAAGATACCTAGAAATAAACCTAACCAAAGAGGCCAAGAATCTATACTCAGAAAACTATAAAGTACTCATGAAAAAAATTGAGGAAGACACAAAGAAATAAAAAAATGTTCCATGCTCCTGGATTGGAAGAATAAACATTGTGACAATGTCTATGCTACCTAAAGCAATCTACACATTTAATGCAATTCCTATCAAAGTACCATCCATCTTTTTCAAAGAAATGGAACAAATAATCCTAAAATTTATATGGAGCTAGAAAAGACCTCGAATAGCCAAAGGAATATTGAATAAGAAAGCCAAAGTTGGTGGCATCACAATTCCGGATTTCAAGCTCTATTACAAAGCTGTCATCATCAAGACAGCATGGTACTGGCACAAAAACAGACACACAGATCAATGGAACAGAATAGAAAGCCCAGAAATAGACCCTCAACTCTATGGTCAACTAATCTTCAACAAAGCAGGAAAGAATGTCCAATGGAAAAAAGACAGCCTCTTCAATAAATGGTGTTGGGAATATTGGACAGCCACATGCAGAAAAATGAAATTGGACCATTTCCTTATACCACACACAAAAATAGACTCAAAATGGATGAAGGACCTCAATGTGAGAAAGGAATCCATCAAAATCCTTGAGGAGAACACAGGCAGCAACCTCTTCGACCTCAGCCGCAGCAACATCTTCCTACGAACATCGCCAAAGGCAAGGGAAGCAAGGGCAAAAATGAACTATTGGGATTTCATCAAGATCAAAAGCTTTTGCACAGCAAAGGAAACAGTTAACAAAACCAAAAGATGACCGACAAAATGGGAGAAGATATTTGCAAATGACATATCAGATAAAGGACTGTGTCCAAAATCTATAAAGAAATTAGAAAACTCAGCACCCAAAGAACAAATAATCTAATCAAGAAATGGGCAGAGGACATGAACAGACATTTCTGCAAAGAAGACATCCAGATGGCCAACAGACACATGAAAAAGGGCTCCATATCACTCGGCATCAGGGAAATACAAATCAAAACCACAATGAGATACCACCTCACATCAGTCAGAATGGCCAAAATTAACAAGTCAGGAAATGACAGATGCTGGCGAGGATGTGGAGAAAGGGGAACCCTCCTACACTGTTGGTGGGAATGTAAGCTGGTGCAACCACTCTGGAAAACAGCATGGGGGTTCCTCAAAATGTTTAAAATAGAACTACCCTATGATCCAGCAATAGCACTACTGGGTATTTACCCTACAGATACAAACGTAGTGATCCAAAGGGGCACGTGCACCCGAATGTTTATAGCAGCAATGTCCACAATAGCCACACTATGGAAAGAACCTAGATGTCCATCAACAGATGGATGGATCAAGAAGATGTGGTATATATACACAATGGAATACTATGCAGCCATCAAAAGAAATGAAATCTTGCCATTTGCGATGTGGATGGAACTAGAGTATCATGCTTAGCGAAATAAGTCAAGCGAAGAAAGACAACTATCATATGATCTCCCTGATATGAGGAAGTGGTGATGCAACATGGGGGCTTAAGGGGGTAGGAGAAGAATAAATGAAACAAGATGGTATTGGGAGGGAGACAAACCATAACTGACTCTTAATCTCACAAAACAAACTGAGGGTTGCTGGGGGGAGGGGGGTTGGGAGAAGGGGGGTGGAGTTATGGACATTGGGGTGGGTATGTGCTTGGTGAGTGCTGTGAAGTGTGTAAACCTGGCGATTCACAGACCTGTACCCCGGGGGATAAAAATATATTATATGTTATAAAAAATTAAAAATTAAAAATTTAATTAAAAAAAGAATACATGGAAAGAATCAAGGTGTTTTGAATCATAAAGCAACTCAGTATTTTACTTCTCAAATATGTTTTTTTTTTTCCTTTCTTTAGAAACTACTGAAAGGTTTTCTTCAGAATATTAAGGGAATAATGCAAGAAAGAGGAACACAAGTAATCTTACATAGTAAAATATAAAAAAAAAAAAAAAAAAGGGACCAGCACATGAGCTATTTTATCTAACACAGAGAACGTAGTGTAACAGTAAGAGGAATAGCAGTCCCAGGAGGGAAATCACAATATAAAAAGGAAAACATCTGATGTTTGTTAGCATTTGGACAAGATCTGTCTATGGAAGTATGCAAAATGTATCTACTAATAAGTACATAGAAGGCAGTGTGATGGAAATATTAGATAATTATTATGTTTAAGAAATTTGAGAGTAAGATGGTAATGTGATAATTCCCCATTATTTGATTCTCAAATTAACAATTTTACATATTCACATTTGCTACCAATTTAATAAAAAATTGTGATATAATTATATTGGCAGGATAAGACTTGGAGAAGAAAAGGATAAAGAAATATTATCAGCATTTATACTCTAAAATTGGTGGTTCAAGAAATGCAGAAACATAACTTTCTTGGATCATTTTATATTTGATAATTGGCATAGAGAGTAGTCTGATTCCTGTTTTACAGTTTTATCTCTTCTATGACATATGCCAATCTTTTGTTTTCCCTCTTTTTGGGGGGCAATTTATATTCAATAACAAATGTAATTTACAAATTAATTATATCAATTTTTTGTAATCCTTATTTATGTTTGACTTGTATTTGTCTATTTAGTTAAGTACATTTTGTAATAATAACTTTTAGTGAGGGTTTTGTGATGGTGAATTTATAAAGTCCTGTTCTAAAAATGTGTTCCTTTTAGCTGGTCTCAGTCTTTAAAAATATTTTATTAGTTTATAAAATTCTAAAGTGATAGTATTTCTTGGCATTAGAAAGATTTAACTCTATGTTTTCTAGCTTCTATGGATGCAAATTGTGTACTATTAAGTCCAATTACCTCAATTTTTGATAAGCAGACTTTTCCTCATTATTTACAAGTTTCATTATACTGTATCTGGCTATAAATTTATCTTTCTCCGTCTTTTCTCACAGTACAATTTTGACCTAAGAAGTCATTTCCTCAATCTTAGAAAATTCTCAGTTAATGACTCTTTTTTTTTTTAATTTTTTTAATTTTTTAATTTTTTATTTTTTATAAACATATATTTTTATCCCCAGGGGTACAGGTCTGTGAATCACCAGGTTTACACACTTCACAGCACTCACCAAAGCACATACCCTCCCCAATGTCCATAATCCCACCCCCTTCTCCCTAACCCCCTCCCCCCAGCAACCCTCAGTTTGTTTTGTGAGATTAAGAGTCACTTATGGTTTGTCTCCCTCCCAATCCCATCTTCGTTAATTTATTCTTCTCCTACCCACTTAAGCCACCATGTTGCATCACCACTTCCTCATATCAGGGAGATCATATGATCTTCACATATTGTTTCTATGGCACATAATATTAAAATTTATTTTATTGAAAAACAATATTTATTTGTAGATCCACATGTATACATGTAGACAGATACAGATATAAACAGAGATACATTTATACATAGAGAATGAGAAATTTATTATTAGTATCCCATAAAAAGTCTTACAATTAAAATAGCCTATCTACTTAAAAACTATGATATGTTGAAAAATTATTATATTAATTCAGGAAAACCAGAATTAGAATTAATCACTATAGTTTACAATGTTATTCCCTAAGTTCATTAAGTTCTAGTACTTCTATACCAATAATTGAAATAATTGAGTTGTTAAGTATTGGTAAATGTCACTAACAATACAATGATCAGGAATTCCTAAACGATGAGGTTACAGAAATTTATACTGGAAAAAAAGGGTATTGTCTCAAATTACCATATCACCAAAATTAGAAATTTTGTAAGCCTTAAGAATTATATTACTAAATGTATTGAACATCATATGAATAATGTGATTTTATTTCATTTTTGACCATAATTTACTATAGATGAATAATGAATAAGTATAACAGTTACTGATTGCCATACCTCCTGATTGAGAATTTTTTCCTTCGTGTATATAAATGTGTGTGTCTGTGTATAAATAAGTATATACATATATATTTACAGAAATATATGCATGTGCACATGCATGTTTATATGTGTTGTTGTGTATAGTTTTGTATGTGCATGGGTATGTTTCTAAACAATGACTGAAAAAGGTAAATATTCAAATGCTAATCAACTCTGTTTTAGGTACCACATAGTAATGTGTTGTGTTTGGGGTCACAAAATGCATTAAAGCTATACTGAACCATCACTTAGTTTGAGGCTACTTCACATATACTTAAATTAGTATCAGTATAAGAATTCGTGTTCATTTATGTAAATAGTAATCTTGAACTTTAATAAATTGTAAAACTGATGTTAAGGATCTTTTAAAATATTATCTCCATCTTTGGTTTTATTTCTGCTTCCATCCTAACATGAATAATAAAAGCTATCATCTATTAAGGTTTCTCTATATGTATGACCCATTAAAACCCTGGAAAAATGCCTAGTAGTCTATGCCACTCTCTTCTCCAGTTTCTCTTAATAGACTGCTTATTGTTGATTCATTTATCTTCCTCTCTTGAATGCCTGATGTAAGTATACACATGAACTAATAAACTCTTAGGTATAGCGATGAGTAAGGTAAAGTCTCTAGGCTCAAGATGCTGAGAGATTAATAGAGGATAGATAATTCTATACAAACACTTGCAATACAATAAATAGTTGAGGTCTTATCAAAGGTTTGGGAGTCTAGAGTACGACATTGGTTAATAACCATTGGTTAATGGTTAATGACAACCATTAACAAAAGTCCTATCACAGATATTATTGTTGAAGTTCACATATGGAAATCTGGAGATTTATAAATCCCTTAAACAACCTGTCTCTCAGCTATAGGTACATTAATTACAAGTCTATTTCTAATACATCTGATCACTTATTGGTCAAGAAAAATACTTCCTAGAATCTGAGACATATAAAACACTTAAATAAGCCTCTGCTTCTTATATCTCTAACATTTATCAAGCCTGGACTATTTGTCCTCTGCTCTTCCTTGGAGCACTGCTTCTAGGTTTCCACTAATTGATGCCTCACTTCAGTTACCTGGAAACCAGTAGCTCCCTCTCAGCACACACTTAGGATAAAGAAAATCTCCTAGTTACTTAGGTTTGCAGCTGTCCCCTATTTTATTATTATTACTTTTTAAGAATAAGAGGGGCATTGCTTTCTGAAATAAAGATCCAGATTATTTCCTCCATCTATTATATTCAGCTCTACATCCAGCACAACATTCCTCCTTTGCTGTATTTGGTCTTATTATCAATGCAAACCACTAAAATTTAGAGGTCACAGTCTCTCTGTTATCAACATTTGGCTGTGCAAACAAATTGGTAAAATACATAAGACAGTAGAAAAGCATGGTGTATATCACATAACAAATAGTTCAGCAAGGCACGTATTATAAATAAAAGAAGAAACAACATATTTTTAGTGTCACAATTTCCTGGAACTTAAATTAAGAGAAGTGGACAATGGAAAATTTTCCTCCACATCTGAGATAATTAGAGCCTCTGAATTTTGAAGTAGGAATCTAATCTTTAAAGACCCATAACTACAAATATTCCAGGATCCTGTGGACATATGCATACTGCAATTGTAAATGTTATATTGCAGTGGGGAAGTATTTTACTCGCTGCCTTGATTTTTTAATACCTACAGTTTGCTGGCCTTCTACATTTTCAATTCCTAGGGTTGATTTTTATTATCTGTGTTATTATTCTATTTTAGAACAATGCCCATCTTTGGTTATTACGTTATGCCAGAAACTCCCTAAACATTTTACTGCAATTCTTCTTAACTTACCCTGTTTGTTTTACTATCTTTACACTTGGTTCAATATTTACTTACATTTTTTCTATTAATTTTGAAATATATATTTGTGTTAACTTTCCTGTTTTAACATAAAAAACTGCCTTATCATTATTAGGATGCAAAACTGATAGGCCTAAGGCAGTCTTTTCCCCCAAAATTAAATAAGGTCACTGGAATCGAAGAAATACATATATGCAAATTATTTCCATACAATATTTATTGGTTTATTGAGACATCCAATTTATATTTCTCAGAAAATGCAGAGCATCACCATTCACTCAACAAAAATTTACTGTGTATCAACAAGGTGCTACGCATTATTCTAGTGACTGGAAATATAGGAGTGAACCAAAGTGCCTCCATCAATTTTACATCCTTATGAGGAGTGACAGACAATAAACAACATGTTTCACCTGTCCCATTTTGCTGCAAACACACTGACTATCTTGTTCATCCTCTACCTGTCTGGTTCCATCAGAATCTTAAAAGTTACCCCCTCTGACTTCCCCCAACTCATTCTCAAGTAATGCCTTTGCCGATTAGGCCTTCCAGTATCATTATCCATTCTCTAAAAGACCCAGAGACCCACTTCAGTGTATAGGAGAAAGGTGCATTCTGAAAAGAAAAAGCAGCTAAGAAAAGCAAAAAGGAACAGACTCTATTACATCTAGGATTCCAGACCTGTCGACAAAGTTAAAAAACAGCTTAGTTGATTTTTATTATTTACTTCTGGTAGCAAATAATGCCTAGGTTTGTTCTCTAAATTACAACGGGCATTGAGTAGAATTACCAAACCAGAATATGATGTATTTCTTTTATAAAATATATTTTATTTATCTTAGAGAGAGAGAGAGAGAAAAAAAATGAGCAGGAGGAGGGGTAGAGGGCCAAGCAGACTCCCTGCTGAATGTGGAGCCCAAAGCAACCTGGATCTCAGGACCCTGAGATCATGACCTGAGCCAAAGCTGGACACTTAAGCAACGGAGCCACCCAGGAGACCCTGATGTACTTCTTAACTAAAACAGTTAAAATATATAGATAGGCGCAATCACAGTGTCATCTTTAATGGCATTCAGAAGTCTTTCATAACAGAGATCAGAATGCTATGATAAAATCCTTGAATGAGAATTCAGAACAAGTTACTTCATATTGGGGGAGCAAGTTTCTTCAATTTTAAAATTGAGATTTGACCACAGGAACCATAAGGCTATTTTCTGCTTTGCCAATCATTTATTCTAAATTAGGTATTTGTGGAGTTAAGAAATTTGGTGTATTTTTGAAAAGATGCCTACAGATAAGGAATATTTGGGTAGATATGAAAATGGACATATATCAAGCATTAACTAATGACTATTAGTTTGCTTTCTACTAGGGGATCTCTGCCAATAAAAATAAGACTACCTTTGTCAGGTTCTTAACACACTCAAGGAATTTTATTACTGTGGTCACTGTTTTCTTTCCTTTTGCTTTTGTATTTAAAAAATAAGAACACATTTTAGTTGTTTTGATCTATATGCATAAGCAATAAACTTAGATCAATATATAAATTAGACATCTGTCCCACGTAACAAACACACTTTAACACTTTAATGTAACATCTCTCCCTAGTCAAAATTAAAATTAACCATTATATTACTAAAATGATAAATTAAAAACCAGTAAGGCCACACGGGTTATTTTACTATCTGATTGTAAGATTACTAATCGCTTCTCGGCCTTTTGGCTAAGATCAAGTGATTGTTAAGATTACTGACTAAAATCTAGTCGGTAATCATTGTTATGGGATTCTGAACAACTGCACATAAACACTCTCAAAGTGCTTTTCTTTTACTAGGCTGTCTGCCAGGTCACTTAATACCTTGAAATACCATGGAACCAGTATTCACCTGGCCTGTTAAATGGCTCACCAAAACAAAGACATGTTGTTTAGCAAAATGTACAGTATTATCCTAATTACTTTCTGCTTTACTCTTATCCACATATTGCAGAAGATTTCTCTAATATTGAACTTCATTTGCCACTCTCAGCATTATTATTCTCCCCTTCACAATTTGGGCTATTTTTCTGCTCACTCACTACTGACCCTCTATCTGAACTGCTCCCACAATGTCTCAACTCTTAAAACATAGACATGTTGTAGATTCTCTCGTATCATTCTTTAATATCCCATGCCCCAAGCTGAATTTAACTCCATGGGCTCTTGAAATCAACTTTGTGTCCCTTCCACTGATTTTCACATTTTTAACTTGGTAAACTTTTAATATGTAAATCAATGGAAAGATAAGTTTTGTTATGCATAGATATTTTTTTCAATGTATTTGCCATTTACAGGCACCGCTAAGAATTTGTTACGCAAGAAGTGAACAATTCCATTTTATAAAAGCAAGGAACATACATCTTAGATTTCATAGTCTCACACTTGCTATAGATAAATGTTAGATGTGGATACTCAACCTGCTCCAGGGAAGTTTATAAAAATTTGAAATGCTGGCAAAAACTAATGACAGTTCAAAACCAAAAAACAAAATGCGTGTATGAATATGCACTGTGTATGTATATATATTATATAAAATATATATTATATGGTATATAATATATAATTATATGGTATATAATATATATGTTCTTATAGAATTAGGTATTATCCTCACTTTAAATTTACTGTATCTTTTTTTACAAGATTTATTTATTTATTTTAGAGAAAGAGAGAGAGCATATGAGAATGAGAGGGGAGGAGCAGAGGGAGAGAAGCTTCAAACAGGCTCCCCACTGAGTGTGGTGCCTGACCTGGGGATGGATCTCAAGACCCATGAGATCATAACATGAACCCAAAACCAAGAGTCAGACACTTAACCACCTGAGCCACAGGGCACCTCAGATTTACCTCCTATTTCTGAAAGACAATTAAAATATGATGAATAGAATTAGAGATGCAAAAGATTCAGGTTGATGTCTGAAAAGAAGGAATTGATGAAAGATTATCAGAAATGAATACTACTTTATAAACATAATATTAAAGAAAAAGGTGAAGCAGAAATGATTCACCTTCACTTGATAACTAGAAATCATGTTTAATATATGGAAGAAAAAAGTCATTCTTTGGCAGTATAATATAGTGGGTAAATATGTAGGCTCTGAAAGCAGACTGCAAAGTTTAAATAGTGGAGTCAATACTTAAGGACTCTGTGGTTTTGGAAATGCATCACTATCTTTTGTGGAAACTGGAATATTACTTGTCTCTTACTAGTGTGATGAAGATTCAGTGAGAAAGTCACTGTAATTATTATCTTAGCTCAGAATATAGTAAACATCAATAATTTAGGTTACTATTTATAATAAACATTTTATTTGCTATTTAGAAGGTTCCCAAAACTAGGGATAGTACTTTGAGATTATATGCTCCTTAGATTTTATTTGTAGGACAAACAAAAATTTTTTTTAATTCTATACATATATCAGTAATTCTCTAATCCCACTGTATTTTGTAGTATAAAAAACTCTGTTAAATTAATAATTTTTCCATCCAGCAGTCTGTTAGCCATGTATATAAGTTATAACTGTGATATATGATAGTCTTCTAATGTTCATTCTTAAACTGAGCTGTTCTAAAGAACTAACTGACTTAATTAATAATTTAAACCCTGAATTAAGAATTTGTCACCAGATGTATGTTAAGCATTTAGAAACAACTAAAATATGCACAAATATAGTCAGTAGCAACAAAGGTAAAACTATTACTCATTAAAAGTATGATAATTAAAATTAATAGAATTATTTATATTTAATATTTATAGCTTAAAAATCTTTTGATAAAGCATTTAACAAAAATATTTGTTCTTCTACATACTTTCCAAATTGATATGCAACAGCAATAATAGTATTCACAAATATAAAATAAACATTTTATGTTAATTACTGATATTTTGTTTAGTCCACATATAATATGCAGAATGCCTACAAATTGGTTCAAATATATTATTGGTTACTTAATGGGTCCTTTTGATTATAGGAGTATATAAAACAAAGTGCCACATTGATGATTTTACTAAGAAATCTGTAAAATACAACTATTTCATACATTTTTTTTTCTATTTCCAGAATTTGGGTCAAACATCAGGGAGATTTAAATGGCCAAGTTAAAACACAAACTATATGGAAATTTGTGACGCTCTCACCTCAAAGAATAAATGCCGTGGAAAATATGCTCTTTTTAGGCAAAGTACTGAAAAGAGTAGCCAGTTAAAAATTCATTGGTGATATAGAATTATATAAGCATTATCATGTTCTCTTACAAGACATTCAAAAGCACTTTTTTCAAGCACTATTTACCTAATTTCCAAAGCATAAATCTCAACATGTTTAAAAATAATGTAACACTATTAATGAAAATTCATTTTTGTCTGTATGTACCCCTGGTCCCAATAAGAATGCCTGTAGGTTACTCTATACTGTGACTTTGAACAGCAGTGCAAATATAAAAGTGTATGATTTCTTAATATGATGGAAAACTAAGAAAACCCTTGGCTGACTCCTTCCCTCTAGAAGGTAATAATAAAAATAAGTTGGCAAATATTACTTATTTTCAATGCTCTGATATCTGCAAGCTTAGATCATACTCTCTGTAAAACATTATAACCCACAATCTTTGCCTCCAAACATAAAGGTAGGAAACAAGTTATCCTAATATTATAAAAAGTAATGAGAGCAATGTAAAAAACTCATGCATTTCCAAAAAAAATCCCATTTATAGATATTAGTTTGATATTTTACATTCCAATTCATTTTGTTCAAAATAAATTCTGTTGTAATTTGTATTGGTTTCTCATTCTTATTGTTTGAAATCTTACTTAGCTAAAAGCCCGCATAGACACACAAAACAAATAGTTATGCAAAGAATTCATGCATAATTTGAAAAGGATCACCATATTTGTATTCATGAATTTCTATTCAGAAAGCTGTCAAAGTGAAACTATTTAAGAAAATGGAAGACAACATATTTTTTTTCTATTTGGGAGCTTAATCTACATGGATGAAAAGGAAGGAATCTGGAGTAGTCATATTTTTATTAAGTGCTGTTGATATATTGAGATATATATTTCTTTCTCTCTCTATATATATATATGGCATATTTGAACACTATCTGCAAAATTCTATTTTAATTTGTTCACTTACTTTAGTGATTGTTTTTAATAGATTGGAAAATTGAGGTCTATCTGCTGCACCCAACTCCATATTTGTGTGAGTTTGATTATTCTGGGTTCATATACAGTTGATTTTTAAAATAAATAGTAATAATAATCGCTACTATTTCTTATTGCTTCATAGTTAGCCTGACTCACATATTAACTATAAGCCTGGCCTTTACATAAAGAAGATTAATATATTTAAAGTAAATCTTTTCAGCTCTTACTATAAGAGCTTGTACATTAGTATTTTCTTTTACCATGTACTTTAGGAGGCTATCAATTTTTAAAATCAGTTTTCCCATTAGTAGATAAGGTACAGTCTCATAAACATCAGCTTCTTTAACTCACAGCTACCTTAAATCCCTTGCTATTAGTTACAAGGAAAAAGTGTCTTCTGCTTCCTGGATGACTTTCTCTTCATGTTATCAAACTGTCCTTGAATCCTATGCTCTCTCCCTTCTTCAGGGCATTCTCTCTTCGTGATTGCACTTTCTCCTCACATATTTAGCTTTCTCTCTCCATTGACTATTTTCAGAAGGTAAACATAATTATAGGTCTACAGTCTTATAAAACTCCTTAGACTCTGGATTTCACTTCACTTCTACTTTTTTCCTCTCCTCACTTAACAGTTAATCTTTAAATAATATTTCCTAATTTCTATAAAAATGTACTCATGTTATTTTTCAAAAAAAACTCAGCTAGTGTTTGAAACAGTTAACACGTCTTACAACATGAAGTATCATTTGGCAATAGCAGAAATCTTCTACTGTATACACTATAATATGGGTTCCAATAGCAACATGCCAGTGAACTAATTCTACAATGTCCCCACTGCTTGTTATATTTCCCAGTTGAGGGGGAACTTTGAAGAATTTGTCTCAGGGGCTAGTTTTGATCACTCATTCTCCTGGGGTTCCTCTTTGCTACTGCACCAGCTGTCTCTTCTGGTCTCTGTACACCTCCCTGGCTATTCTGTACCCTCCCTACATACCTAGATGATCCCATTCACTTTCATGGTTCCAGTTACCATTTTGAGATGATTACTTCCAGAACAGTTCTCTGATTCAGCCTCCCTGGATCATCAAACATCTCACCCTGTACGTGTGTAGATGTCTAACAAACCCAGCAACTGAGATTCAGTCTAAAAAAACCCAGATTTATCATTTTAGTGATAAAAGTGCTTTCCTGGGAGGGTCAGGCCAAGCTGTTGGGTGCCATTCCCAACTCAATTCACTCCCATCTCATTACAGAGTGTTTGCATTAGATTCTGTTTCATAAATATACATATTCTCTTTTCTCACTATATTGTTTAATACAGGTCAGTAACCACATTGCACTGGAGTCATTGCAAAATTTACAATAATAGTCTACTTACCTCTTTCCTTTTCACATCCGCATGCACTCTAGGTACCTCTCTCACTTCCTAAAAGGCAAATTAAATAACTAAGGTAAATCATTACATTTAAATAAATTGTTCTGCTTAAACTCTTTAAGGATTCAGCTAACCATCCCTTGCAGAACTGCAGAATCTTTATGTCTTTCTGTACTTACTTTCATTTTCTCTTGTCCCATCTCAGTCCACTTGCTTTCCAGTAAAACCTATTCTTTATCTGTTCTTGAGTATACTCAGTCACTTCATAAAACCTTACATATTCTGTTCCTCCTGCCTGGAATACCCTTCCCTTCTTGTTCACCCAGTGAATTTCAAGTGTTCAAGCATCATCTGAAATCTTCCCAGGCCTTCCAATAAAAAAAGTTTATTTTTTATTTCCCAACTTTCTTTCCATGTATAAACATAAATAAATATGTGTATATACACATATATTACATATATAAAATCACAGACATCTATATATCATCTTTGTGTATACCATCAATATCTATATCATCTCTATGTATCCATAGACCTCACAATATATTAAGATTGATTCCACTTATCTGCTCTATTTCCATGACTTGCAATTTTTTTTAATTCTCCTTGAACACAAAATAGTTTTGGCATGCATAGAAACTACTAATGGTGACTAGTACTTACTGAGTAATAATTCTTTGTAGGTATTAAAAAGATATTCTTACAACATATTTGAGAATTAGAAGACCTGTGCTTTAGAAGTCTCACCCTCTACAAAGAATTGAACTTGCACAAGTTTATAAACAACTAATGAGTGGCAAACACAGAATTTGAACCCTAGCATTCTAATTCTATCTTTAAAGATTTTATTTATTTATTTTTTATTCTGAGAGATAGAGCAAGGGAACAAGAGAGCATGAGCAGGGGGAGGAGCAGAGGAAGAAACAGAGAAGAAGAAGCAGACTCCCTGCAGAGCAGGGAGCCCAACGTGGCACTGGATCCCAGGATCCCAAGATCATGACCTCAGCTGAAAGCAGATGATTAACTGACTGAGCCACCCAGGCACCCCTCTAGGGTCAGTTTCTTAACACTCAGTGTGTATTTGTGTAATGAACAAATGAGTGAATTAGAACATAAGCTTTACACAAATATGTCAGGTTTTTTTGTTTTGTCTTGTTTTGTTTTGTTTAACTATCACATCCAGGTCTATTCAATGAGTCGTAATCTACTATTTGCTATGTGATTCCCTACATCTCTAATAAAGATAGTTTTAGAATCAAATTCCAAATCCCTACCTGAAATCAGAGTACTTTGTCCAATCTTCATCTAAGAGCACAAAAGAGAATTCTGTGAGAGTAGAAAGGCAATAAGGGTCTTATGAAGCATAAGACATGTCTATCTCTTGCCAGCACATTCTGGATTTCAAACAAGCCATATAAATGGAGCTCCTCAATGAGTCTAAACAGTGTAAGAATATATCCTAATATTTATAGCCCAAATTATTATGATCTGATGTAAATTTCTAACACCAAATTTTTAAAAATGGACAAAATAGAGCCGCAATAAGTGCACAAATGTCAGAATTATCATTTCAGCTACCATTCATAAATGAATTCTTTCCCCCAAATAAAACAGAGCACATCTTCTCCAGTAGTAGAACAAAGCCCAGAATGAGTAATCATATTTTTACATTAAAGATGTGGTATGGGGCAAATGACAGAATCTTCATAACTGACACTTATTGATCTTTTTCCAAAATCTAGTCACCATAATTTTTTAATTAGCAAAAGCAACAATGTAATCTAATATTGCATTGACAATGTCATGTTGATGCAAACAAAACTTCAGAAGAAGCCGAAAGTATCATCTCTCTTTAGGTGAAGTGTATTATGCCATTCTGATGTCTTATGCTTACCACCTACAGCTGAAAGAAATGTTTTTTTTTCTAGAAGAAAAGTTTGTTATGCCCTGAGGTAGGTGATTTCCTCTTGGAAAAAGAAAGACATAGATAAAAGAATATGAAAAGGAGAATATTTCAGACTCTAAGCAGCAATGGCCTGAATATCATATTGAATCTTCCTAACACAAAGGGAAAAAACAAATCATCCTATGAGACAGATGATAATAGGAGTATTTAGTATAGAGAACATAATCTTGCAAAATTGGTTATCGGTGCCAGTTAGACAGTTTAGAAAAGCAAAATATTATGCAGACATTAAAGGAAAAATATTAAATTAGCTGGGAAAAAGCTGTGCTCATATGTCTCATCAGCACATTTATTTTAGTAAGCACCTACGTGTTCAGTCACCAATATGCAATCAAGAAATGAATTTGGCTATGTAGGAGGCTGTGTGGGCCATAAAGAAAAATAAAACAACCAGAGAAAATTATTTACAATGTCATTAAAACAGAGGGAAATAAACTAATGGTTTGGATTCCCTTCAATTCACATTTTCACTAAAAATATATCTAATATTCCACGTTAGAGCTGGAGCCAAACAGCCTGTACATACAGTTGATATTATCAACAATTAAGTAGTAGACAAGATTGATATAAGGAAGCTGGATATTCACAAAAATATGAGCCTTGTTTTCCTTAGAAAACTGCCTATGTATAGGAACATAACCTTGGGTCAGGCAAGATTAATTCAGGAGTTTGGCATCAGCGTATATACCAAGGACAAGCAGCAAAACCACACAGTTAGGTGAAATTTAACATAAATATCTCTCCTACTTCTTATTATCCTCCTTTTAACTGTACTGAAACTCTCTGTATAGCAGGTACTTCTCTTGACTATCAAATACTATTCCCACACAGTGAACCTGGCTTGAGCTTTCTTCACAGCATCTCAAATTTAAAAAATGTATATATATTAATTATAACTTTCCCATTTCTCAATTAAGACTTACAATTAATATGATAATTAAGCCTGATTATTCTGGAAAATAAAAAGCATGATTTTGGGACGCCTGGGTGGCTCAGTTGGTTAAGCAGCTGCCTTCGGCTCAGGTCATGATCCCGGCGTCCTGGGATCGAGTCCCACATCGGGCTCCTTGCTCGGCAGGGAGCCTGCCTCTCCCTCTGTCTCTGCCTGCCATTCTGTCTGCCTGTGCTTGCTCTCTCTCCCTCTCTCTCTGACAAATAAATAAATAAAATATTAAAAAAAAAGCATGATTTTATTATGTAATCTATAACAAAATGTGAATGACAGATGGATTACTTTCCTAGGTAATTGAGGTGGGAGAACTTCTGATGGAGATAAAAATCCTGAAAAGTACATTTAAATAGATGTGTATGAATATTTATTAAGAATATATGGGAGAGAAATTTTGAAATTTTGAATAGCATCATTTAAATTTCCTTGTAGTAATGTTAGTTTATTTTCTACTCAGTCCATTGTTATAATTACTAGAATCAATGATTTTATAGGCATATACATAAAACAAAATATGAAAAGAAGGATCCAAAGTTGCAAAATCAGATATCTACAAGGACCAGGAAGATGAAGTAAACAGAAAGGGAAGCAGATTTGCAAAAACATGCCTCATCTAAGCAGTGGAAATTATTGCAAAATGGAAATATGGATCTTATGTTGCAAATGTTCCAATTTTCAAGAGAAGATGGTATTTAAACTCTTATGAGGAATATGTTAATGTTTAAAAACATTGGCAACTAATTTATTTTAATTCTACATGAGATAAACAGAAAACTTCAATGAGCCCCGATTCTGGGATGGCCCCTATAATGAAAGAGAAAATGTATAATAAAGTGGTGTATTGGGGTGCCTGGGTGGCTCAGTGGGTTAAGCCTCTGCTTTCAGCTCAGGTCATGATCTCAGAGTCCTGGGATCATATCCGCATCAGGATTTCTGCTCAGCAGAGAGCCTGATTCCCCTTCTCTTTCTCTGCCTGCCTCTCTGCCTACTTGTGACCTCTCTCTCTCTGTCAAATAAATAAAATCTTTTTAAAAATAAATAAATAAATAAAGTGGTGTATTCTGCAACTCACTCTTGCTGTGCACTAGGCAAACCTCTCTGGATCCCAGGTTCCTCAACGGTAAAATGAAGATTGAGTTAGACCAAAATGTTCCTTTTCAAACCTTTAATTCTTTACATTTTATTCCCTAAGTGGCTTTAATCTGCATTTTGTTTGGTCATAGGGTATTTTCATTTTAGAACCACCACTGGATTAGAGAAATATTGTTTAATTATGTATTCATTTTTCATTCAATAATATGGACAAGCATTGTTCTAAGTACTGAGGATACAACTGGGAACAAAACTTATGAGTCCCTCCCCCATGTAATTTATATCTTAGCGCATGGAAGCAAGTCATAAACAACTAGACAAGAAAAATACATAGGGAAGGTGTACATGATAAATAAAACTGAGTAAAATTCATGATGAAAGGAGAATATCCACTGCTGCGGAAAGTAGTAGATGTTTTAAATTTGATGGGCAGATGAAGCCTGCCCATAGATTATGACATTTGAATAAAAACCTGAAAAAGATGAGATTACAAACCATGTACTACCTAAAGGAGGGTTGTTCTAGAAAGAGAAAATGAGAAATACTAAAACCCTGAAACAGAAGCATGATGGGGGTTTTGTAATACAGCAAAACGAACAGGGTATCTGAAGAAAGCAATCAGGTAGGGGGGTGAATTGAGAGGGGATGCTATAGGGTTTTGCAGACACAGTAAAGATTTTAGCTTTTATTCTGAGTGAGATGTTAAAGTTGGAAGGATCTGAGACATTGGGTAAATATTCTGATTTAGATTTTTAAAATACTCAGAAATGAGAATTGAAATTTTTACATGAATTTATAGGCTTATCTAATTCTCCTTTTACTACTGTCAGTTTTTGTTTTATATATTTTTAAGACTGTTAATATGCTAATTAGCTCAGAGATAGTAAAAATCTCTCTGTCTCTGGTATTGTTTCTTGCTTTGCAGCCTGCACCTGTCCTATGACGAGTAATTTCATAATTTATCTTTCAACGTACTTTTAGCGTCCTTTTTAGACAGCGCGTGGTTCAGCCTTCACTTTCTTATTATAAACTTTTGCAATTTAACCCATCCTCATCACTAGTCCTCAGGGAGATTCAAATTAAAACCGCATTGAGATATCACCTTACACCAGTTAGAATGGCCAAAATTAGCAAGACAGGAAACAACATGTGTTGGAGGGGATGTGGAGAAAGGGAAACCCTCTTACACTGTTGGTGGGAATGCAAGTTAAAATTAAAAATAGAACTTCCCTATGACCCTGCCATTGCACTCCTGGGTATTTACCCCAAAGATACAGATGTAGTGAAAAGAAGGGTCATCTGTACCCCAATGTTTATAGCAGCAATGGCCACGGTCGCCAAACTGTGGAAAGAACCAAGATGCCCTTCAATGGACAAATGGATAAGGAAGATGTGGTCCATATACACTATGGAGTGTTATGTCTCCATCAGAAAGGATGAACACCCAACTTTTGTAGCAACAGGGAGGGGACTAGAAGAGATTATGCTGAGTGAAATAAATCAAGCAGAGAGAATCAAGTATCATATGGTTTCACTTATTTGTGGAGCATAACAAATACCATGGAGGACATGGGCAGTTAAAGAGGAGAAAGGAGTTGGGGGAAATTGGAAGGGGAGGTGAACCATGAGAGACTATGGACTCTGAAAAACAATCTGATGGTTTTGAAGAGGCAGGGGGTGGGAGGTCAGGGTACCAGGTGGTGGATATTATAGAGGGCACGGATTACATGGAGCACTGAGTGTGGTGCAAAAATAATGAATACTGTTATGCTGAAAATAAATAAAAAATAAATTAAAAAAAACCCCATCCTCGTTTAATTAGGAATAAAATATTTTTCTGTCTCTTACCCGGCTATTCATTTTTATTTGTCCTTTCTGTTTTCTGTTACCTTTTTCTACTATCCTTTTGGTTAAAATGCATTTATTTTAATTATATCTTGATATCTCTTTTACAGATTTTCAGCTATATCTCTGTATATTTTTAGTGTTTCCTCTAAAGATAAAAATATCTCTTTAATCACTGTTTACTTTGAGTTAGTTTGTTGTTGTTTTTGTTTTTTGGGGGTTTTTGTTTGTTTGTTTGTTTTTTGAGAGAGAGTGGAAGAGAGAGCACAATGCAAGGTCAGGAGGGGGGTGGCAGTGAGAGGGAGAGAATCCCAAGAAGCCTCCACACCCAGCCCAGAGCCCTATACTGGGCTAGATCTCACAAACCTGACCTGAAACTAAGACTTTGACACTTTACTGACTGAGTCTCCTAAAAAACAACATAATTCCAAAAACATCCTTACCATTTTTTGTGAAATATATTTTCCACATATCCTATATGCCTATATACCTACATTATTATATATATATATATAAAATAATATATATTATATATTATTATTTTCACCTTTAGCAAGCAAGATGAGTCCCAACCTGGACCTTGATCCCAGGACCCCAGGATCATGACCTGAGCCAAAGCCATATGCTTAACTGATTGAACCACCCAGTCAATCTGTTTTTCTTTTAAATTAAAAAAATAAAGAAAGAAAAAGAAGAATGTTTTATGTTTACTCATTCATTTCTCAGTTTCTTCTTCTGGATATTTGAAATTTCATCTCTACTCAAATCCTTTCCATTTTTTTTTTTTTTGGTCTTAATTCTGGTTAGTTAACATACAGTGTTACTTTACTTTCAGATGTACAATATAATGATTCAGCAATTCCATGCACCATTTTGTGCTCATCACAAGTGTACTTTTTAGTTCCCATCACCTTTTTAATCTATCCCTCCAACCTCCTCCACTCTGGTGATCCTCAATTTGTTCTTTATAATTTGAGTCTGTTTCTTTGTTTGTCTCTTTTTTTCCCTTTGCCATTTATTTTGTTTCTTAAATTCTACATATGAGTGAAATTATATGATTTTTATCTTTGTCTGACTGACTTATTTAGCTTGTCATTATACTCTCTAGTTCTACCCATGTCAGTGTAAATGGCAAAATTTCATTCTTTTTTTATGGCTAAAGAATACTTCATTATGTGTGTGTGGGGGGGGGGGGGGGTTACATCTTTATCAATTCATCTATCAATAGACACGGGCTATTCCCATATCTTGACTATTGTAAATAATGCTGTTATAAACATTGGGGTGCATGTGTCCCTGTGAATTACTGTTTTTTGGGCAAATACCCAGGAGTGCAATTGCTGGATCATAGGGTAACTCTATTTTTAACCTTTTGAGGACCCTACATACTGTCTTCCACAGTGGCTGTACCAGTTTGTATTCCCACTAACAGTGCTAAAAGATTCCTTTATCTCCATATCCTCAGCAACACCTGTTGTTTCTTCTGTTGTTGATTTTAGCCATTCTGACAGGTGTCATTTTATTTTTGATATTTTTGAAATAATATATATTATTTCTCATTTTATTTTTGATTTTCATTTCCCTGATGGTCAGTGATGATAAATAGATTTTCATGTGTCTGTTGGATATCTATATGTCTTCTTTGGAATAATGTCTGTTATGTCTTCTCTCATTTTATTAATTCCGTTATTTGTTTTTCTAGTCTTGAGTTTTATGAGTTCTTAACATGTTTTTGGATACTAGCCTTTTATCAGATATATCATTTGTAAGTATCTTTTCACATTCTCTATGCTGCCTTTTAGTTTTGTAGATTGCTTCATTTCTTTCCATTCTGAAGATTTGTCTTCAGTATTTCTTTTGATTCAGATCTCCTGAAGACAAATTCATGTTCTTTTCTCTAAAGTATTTTATTATGCTTTCCTTTATGAATACATTTTCACTGGGTATAGAATTCTAAATTGACAATGTTTTTTTTTCATTTTAAAAAATTGCCTCTTTTATGATTATAATTCATTATATTTTTGCCTCTGTTGTTTCTGCTTAGCCAGGTGTTATTTCTGTTGTTTTTTTCCATGTATGTATTAAAGGTTTGTTTGTTTGTTTGTTTGTTTTTTCTCCTCCCTAGTTGTCTTTAAGACTTTACCCTAGTTGCTTTTAAGACTATATTAGCTTTTATTTTGGTTCTTCCTCTTTCTGGCTTCTCCAAAATTTGTTCTTCTTTAATTTTCAGAATTAATTCCTAATCCTTTTGTCTGACTTTCTCATAGTATGACTGGATCTTTCTGTTTGTGTTCTAATCTCTTTTACTGTGGGTTGGGGTATGACATTAGGAAATAAGTCTTATAAATGTGGGCTTCACCCTGTGATATCCTATTTCAAAGGTCAAATTATCTGCATTTCCTTGTTTCTAACATAGCTGTTTTGTTGTTCATTGGTAGTTTTCTTTTCTTGATTCCAAGGGTATAGTTGTTTCCTGTGTGACAGTTAGTTTGATATAAGCAATTTTGTCATTACTGGAATTAGAGCTCAGTTTCTAGATTTACTGATGAAGCCAATGGGTGCAGTGGCTACAAATATCAAAAAGGTTTGCTCCTTTACATGTGATAGTTAAAATGTTTCGTTTCTTTTTTTTTTTTAACTTTATATTTCTAGTGTTCTGGCACTCTTTTTTTTTTTTTTTAAAGATTTTATTTATTTATTTGATAGAGAGAGGCACAGCGAGAGAGGAACACAAGCAGGAGGAGTGGGAGAGGGAGAAGCAGGCTCCCCACTGAGCAGGGAGCCCAATGTGGGGCTCGATCCTAGGACCCTGGGATCATGTCCTGAGCCAAAGGCAGATGCTTACTGACTAAGCCATCCAGGTGCCCCTGTTCTGGCAGTCTTGATTGCACTAATAATCAGTGGCAATTCTATGCTACAATTTGCTTAGAAGATCCAGGGTGAATATTGTAGCATATGAAATAGAGGAAGATTTCTCTCTTAGAACCGTGCTACAGGCTTCATTCTTTTTTTTTTTTTTTAAGATTTTATTTATTTATTTGACAGAGAGAGATCACAAGTAGGCAGAGAGAGAGAGAGAGAAGGAAGCAGGCTCCCTGCTGAGCAGAGAGCCTGATGTGGGACTCGATCCTAGGACCCTGAGATCATGACCCGAGCCGAAGGCAGCGGCTCCAACCCACTGACCCACCCAGGCGCCTAACAGGCTTCATTCTTTATCAAATAAATACTCCTCATCAGTGAGTACAGAATGGTATTCAAACCTTAAAATGGTATTACTGAAGTGGAAAGTCATGAGTTTGAATTAGGGACTGATCAAAAAAAAGTTCTGACAACAAGATGGCAACAGTGCACAAAAAGCTTTAGTTGGGGCGGGCGGGGGGTTGTTGACAGATCTATATGTGGGAAAGCCCTCATAGCTTGAGACCCTTCAGAGAAAATGACCACCCAGAATATGGCCATTATCCAGAAAAGAAAGAGGGTGAAGGAGAGAAGGGGATTCAAAGAATCCAGATGATGTCACCCAGCAGATCATGAGGAGTCTGAGTAAGAGACCTCAGGTAATTTATAGCCCAAAGCTTGGGGTAATTTATAGCCCAAAGATTTATTGTATTTATGGCTCACAAATGTTAGGTGTATTTTTGTGAGGCATGCCAAGCCATTAGCTCTAAATTGCTAAAAATCTGCTTTCTGGAGTTATGATTAAAATAACTACATATGTAAAAATTTGAGTTTGGCTGAACTAATGGATATAGGTCTACTCTGAAGAAGTAAAAGATGGGATACCAATATACGAGAGCCAACTGTAACCATTTATATAACATGGATAAATAAAAGTAGAAATTCTAATCATATTAAGTTTTCCATAACACTGAACAAGGGGAAACTTATGAATATACAAGTTTTGCAAATATGACACACGTTAATGATTCCTACTTTCCTGACCTGTCTACGATCCTTGTTCTTGATACCTTCTATAAACTACCTAGTCCAGTAACTGCGCCTCCTTCTCCAAAATCTGCCATCCTCCACACATTCTCACAAGCTGTTCATTCTTTATCTTGTTATATCAAGAAACACCTCAAGATTTGGCTGAATGACAGGAAAACACTAATTTCTAGTTCCACAGGAACCATGGAAGTAACAGAGCTCTACTTTATGAAGTAAAAGTAGACAAGTATTTACACAAATTGAGTGAATACTCCCCAACGTCATTTGTTTTCATTTCTGAAGTAAGTTTTGTAAATTGTTTTATTTTAGAACTATGCATTTTGATCTAGACTGAATGTAGTATCCCTGAATATGTTAAAACCTAGTCCCCAGTGTGAGGTATAGAGAGGTGGGGCTTCTGAAAGGGTGATTAGCGCCCTCACAAATGAGATAGGTGCCCTAATAAAAGGGATCCCAAAGAGATCCCTCAGCTATTCTACCATAAGAACACACAGAGAAAAGATGTCTGAGTATGAACTAGGAAAACAGGTGCTCAGCAGGCACTGAATCTGCCCAGAATTTGATCATGGACTTTTCAGCCTCCAAAACTGTGAGAAATAAATTTCTGTGTCTATAAGCCACCTAGTCTAAGGTATGTTGTTGCAGTAAATGGACTAAGACACATTTTAATAAAGTATTATGAACCAAATAAATATTGGTGTGAAAAAACTTTTGTCATTTGTAAAGAAAAACTAAATTGAATGCTTTTTAAAAACTCATGATATATTCATATCACTAAAAAAAGTCCAATGAATAGGTTAAAAGTCGATCACAAACTGAGAAAAATGTCTACCTTTACAGATTCTGTGTAGATTATTCTGCATAGACTGAAAATATCTTTACATGCTTCCTCCACTTTAAATAAAAGTCAATCAATTATAAGGTGTGATTTATTCAGGAAAGATGGCACAGCTACACATTAAAAGCAGAGTATTAAGCAATAAATTCATGAATAAATATGATGCTATGTTTAAAGTTAAAATAAATTTTCATTTAATTTGTCTCTTTTTAAAAAAAATTATTTATTTACTTGACAGACAGAGATCACAAGTAGACAGAGAGGCATGCAGTGAGAGAAGAAGGAAAGCAGGCTCCCTGGCAAGCAGAGAGCCCAACTCTGGGCTTGATCCCAGGACTCTGGGATCATGACCTGAGCCAAGGCAGAGGCTTCAACACACTGAGCCATCCAAGTACCCCATAATTTGTCTATTTTTTAAATATATCTTCTTAACACAAGTCTTCTCTGAATGACCTATTATAGGCTCTGATCATATTAACTAAGAAAATTTCTGTTTCATGCTGAAAAAATTCGTTTCTTGTTCTATTATGGTTTGGTTGCATTATTAGAGAAACTGCATTTTTTGCCAAAAGTTGCTAGTGTTCCTATTTCAAAAGGATGAAGCTAACCTTTAGGAGTCAGTTCCTATGATATCAGTTTGACAAAAGCGTTGTAAGAATGGTGGAGAGTCAGATAAATAACCAGTTTATTACATCACAGTTACTTCTATTATTACTTTTGCCCATGATGGTATTATCAGGTTACCATAAATTCAACTTCTCATCCTCTTTTTCTGCAAAAGATAACTCTAATTTCATTTTTTTATTATTATTTGGCCCTCACCAGAAAATTTTTAGAAGGAAGAATTTAATTTGTTTGGAAAACACAATTAATTTGATAATGCAACAGAAGAATTCAAAATTATATACCAAAATTAGAGAGCTGTATAAATTATTCTTACAACTGAATAAATAATTTTAGTGGAGAAATAAACAGAAACTAAAAGGACATTTACATTAGGAGCAATGATTTGTATAACTGAATTTACAAGGAGTGCCTTGTTTATAGAGAGTTAACCTGGTTAGCACAAAAATCTGTACAGGTAACTATTTTATAATTGGGAAGTACAACGGTTAGTTTAATAATTTTAGAGTCTCTTTCTATAGTTATGGTCTTCCCTGTGAACATGTTGTTAATGACATACTGCTGTAGAAAGAACCAGTGGCCTCTTACAGTTAATTGTCAAATCTCTGCACTGAAAGAAAATGATGCCTTAAAAATATTTAAGAAAGCCACAGTCATTTTTGTAAGGTAGAGACAGGCCTAGCACAAGCCTCAGCTTATTCTTTCAGCTAACATGGAGTAATTGAGACCAATTTTAGAAATCTGGCTTGAAAATATCATAGAGTCTAAGGAAGCCAAGATTTTAGGGGCTAAGGTCAGAGAAAGAAAGTAAGACTTCATTTAAAGAACTGTTCCCTTTAGGGTGTTAGCTGATTTCAGGGCAAGAAGCCAAGAATCAAGAAAAATGATGGCTAACCACAGGAAATCTTGCATTGCTCTTGGTAGACTCAAGAGACCGGCAAGAAAAAATATTGGATTTGAACTCCTAAGGCTATCAGGACAGAAGAGAGCCACAAAGAAGTGATTCTTCTGCTTTATGGTTTCTCCTCCTGGCATTTTAAAAATTCTTAAATTGCACAGAGCAAGAAGCTAAAAACATCAACAAAAGCTTCTTAAAAGCACAGTGGAACCTGAGGTAGACTTAAATGATACTAAAAAGGTTATCTTATTAATTAAAGCACTCTAATTTTGATGCCTGGAGAGAGAGTTATATCCTAGCACAGCACATGAAAGAGAGGTGGATACAGCCCTTATAAAATGCAAATCATCCTTGATTGAGATTAAATCTTTATTGAACTAAAGTAATCTCCTATTCCTTCTACCTGTGAGAGGATAGGTTGAAATCCTACGGATGAAGATTAATGACAGCATTTGATACTGTAAAATTTTTCACTTATGATATGAAAAAAATCAGTTAAAAAATTAGGTTAACAAAGAAATAGGAAGAAGAATGAAACAGACAACAGAAATAGAACCACAGATGACCTTCTTATTAAAATTTACAGAGAAAGAATATGAATAATATGTTGAGGAAATTAGAGCAGAATTTTCTCACAAAACTCAACTCCCTTAAAAAAAAATCTCCAGTGAAATTTCTTAAACCACAAAACATAGTAATTAAAATTCATAACTCTTTGAAAGATTAACAGCAGAATGGACACTGTAAAGAATAATCTTTATAAATGAGGAACTAGTTTATTAGAAAATAATAGTGCTAAATAGTGGAAAGAAAAACTAAAAAATTCAAGGAACCATAGGAAAAATATGAAACTAGGTGTGAAGTTCTAATACATGTGAAATTAAAGTCCCAAAAATGGAGAAAAGAGAGAATGCTGGTCACAGGGCTGGGGAAGAAACAATATTTGAGAATTGCCAAAACTGATGTATCGTTAAGTTACATATTAAAGAAGTTTCTATGAAAGCTAAGAGAAAAATAGTAAAAATCACCTATACACATTATGATGGTTGAAAATCAAAATTGGATATGATCTTAAAGGCAGAAAAAAACAGACACATTACTTTAAAAGAGCAACAAAAAGACTGACAATGTGATGACATCTTTCAAGTTCTGAAATGAAGTAAGTGCCAAAAAATAATTCACAAATTAAGGGGAAAAATTAGACAGACAAAACTGGGACAATTTGTTACCACCACACATAAGCAATTTTAATAAATCTCTTTCACCAAGGTTTACTGCTCTACTTGTCCTTGCTCAAGTGAGAAATTTCCTATAAATTATTGTAACATATTAGTTTCTCTGGTAATATTAAGTAGCCCTTCTAAAAACATAAGAAATTATTCTTACGAAGTTTTGTACCCAGATTTCTCCCAGATGTCTTTTTTCCTACTCAGTTGCTGGCATTATCCAATAACCTCACTGAAATTCTCCAAAGATTTGGTCGTTTGAGTTTCATAACTTCTAGGCCCCACTTAAAGAATTCTTCTTTATTTCTTTAGATTTGTTTATTTATTTGAAAGTAGGAGAGAGAAAGAGAGAGAGAGTATATGAGCATGCAGGGGGAGGGGCAAAGGGAGAGAATCTCCAGCCATCTTTCCACTGAGCAGGGAGCCTAATGCCAATATTGGGCTGAATTTCCTGACCCATGAGATCATGACCTGAACTGAAACTGAGAGTCACACGCTCTATCGATCAAGCCACCCAGGTGCCCTAACTAGGACCTACCTGAAGGGAAATCTGCCTATCCAGTAATATTTTTGGTCTGGAAATTGTTTTTAGATTCCATTTATCCCACTTTACATGCATTCTTATCTTTACAATTTTCATATCCTTAAGAATTAGAGAATTTGAACATTCTTTACTTTGCTAACCATCCTTAACTGGAGTTCTTGTTGAGGTAAAGAATTCCTCATTGTCTCCAAAGCATTCTAAAAACACAGACTACCCCAAAAGATATCTACAATCATTGTATATATATTAACACTCTTGTGTCTATCTAATTGGCAAGTTTTAGTCAATGTAATGATCTCCATTATTTGAGCAGAGTTTGCTACAAGAATGGATCATATTCTACAATCGATCCTTTCTGATATTTTTCTGTTTTAGTTTTAAGATCTGAGCCATCAACCAAAGAATAATTCAGTTTTTCTAAAGAAAATTCTAATAAATCTTTCTGAGGTTATGAAGCTTGTGAATAGAAGTAGAATGTCATGGGTTCTCCCATCTTCAAGTAATGGAAAAAGGAGTACAAGTATTACAATAATAAACGGACGTGCAAAAGGAAGAAAATAATATTTTATAGGTGGCAAGTCTTACAAAAGAAAGTTATTTACAAAGAAACATGTATTTTCAGTGACCAAACAGATTTTACAGAAAGAAGACTATTATGCTTGGAGAAGACATTAAACCAAGATGGCAGAGGCTTCATTAGTTTAGCCACCCACATCTAGATAAGATGCACACTCTTTTGCCACTGCATACCATTATTAGTATATGTAATTTCCATTTACTGAGTCAGAATTTAAGGGCATGTCCAGACCCATGATGAATAAAATGGTAGGCTACACTGTGAGACTGCTGAAGAGCTAGTTTTAAATCACAAAGGCATCCAAGGAAGAAATTAGGCTATAGAGTAGTTAGCTTAAGTCATATAGTGAGTGACTTAAGGATTTCAAAATGTTGAGAACCTATTGCCCTCAGTAGCCACAGAGACCTGGAATTACTATGAATTACCCTTAATTACTGTCCTTGCAAAATTTTGAACATATTTTAGCATGTCTGGAGTAAGGGATTTAACTCCTCTACATAAATCATGTTGTAGGTAATATAATTTATATTGACAAAACTGTTCCTTTTCTTTGGCAGATTTACGTCCTTTTTGACTAGAAGTACCAGTAGATAAATGGAATCAATCTTAGTTAACTCTCCTCTTCAGAAAACAAATCAAAGTTATACAATTCCGCAGGAGTAAAAGTAGAATCACGGGGAAATTTAAGATTCTTGAGGACTTATTAAAGATTTTTTATTTATTTATTTGACACAGAGAGAGACACAGCAAGAGAGGGAAAAGAAGCAGGGGCAGTGGGAGAGGGAGAAGCAGGCTTTTTGCCAAGCAGGGAGCCCAATGCGAGGCTCGATCCCAGTGTCCTGGAATCACGACCTGAGCCAAAGGCAGACATTTAATGACTCCACACAGGTGCCCCTCTTGAGGACTTGTTAACGATACTAATAGTACACTGCCTTAGTCAACCCTGGGATAATAATGGCCAAGGCATATTGTTGGCTTTCCCAGAATAAAACAAGAAAGTATTAGCTATTTTGATCTAAAGTGACATAAAAGAAAAATATGTAACATTTGGAGGATTCTAATATAAGATTGTATTTGGGTTTGATACTGCTAGAGTTGACAGACAGACATGTGCTGGAAGGGAGAAAGAAGGAAGCCAAGTAGGAAGTTGCAGGGACCACCCCTTCTCCCTTACTCTACCCCTTTTGCTGTTTAGCACAGCATGATAAGTGCAAGGCGTGCACTGCAGGGGATGGCCCCAACTTTGGAGCGTGTGCACTTAAGAAAAATCTTTCTACCAGTAACCCTAACGCTGTTATAGTACCACTAAAATATCATTTGCACTTCTATTTTGGCGCTCTGTGGGTTTCCCTTAGGTACTTATGGGAAGGTGGTGGACACAAGCATGAAAAACATGCTTGTGTGATATCGACAAGATGAGGAAACCAAATAGACCTCCATAAAAAGACACAATGCAGAGGTGCCTGGGTGGTGCAGTCATTAAGAGTCATCTGACTCTTAATTGGTTTTGGCTCAGGTCATGATCTCTTGGATGGTGATCTCATGGGTTATGAGATCAATCCCTGCCTCAGGCTTGGCCCTGAGCATGGAGTCTGCTTAAGATTCTTTCCCCCTCACTCTCTGTCCCTCCCACTCATACTCTCTCTAAAAATAAATAAATAAATAAATAAATAGATGTTTAAAAAAAAAAATACACAATGCAGAACCCAGTGGGCTGCTATCCACCCTCTGGTCAGTCCTGTCTTATATCTTCAGAGTGTACTTTCACTTTGCTAAATAAAACCTTTGCTCCTTTAACTTTCTATCCAGGCTCTCTACTGAATTTTTCCTTGGAGAAGACTAGAATGGAGGAATTTTGCAATCTCCTACCTAGTATCAATACCATAGAGAAACTGGGAGCCTGGAAGCAATTATTCTAACTATGGCTCTGAAACTGAACAAATCTATGCCCTGACTGGGAAAGGAAGTGTTACAAGGACTAGTACAAGGTATAGTGAGTCCTTTGTTCAACTCTTTGTCGTTTCACTTGCTGTTCTAGAGAATATCACATGAATTTGAGTAAAAACTAGATAGGCACAACCTAATAATTCTTCCTACATAAGTAGAAGTTGTTTTTCCCAAGAAATCTGGCACTTCTGTGATCTTCAATTTGGGCTTGATTTAGACTAGTTTGGTAAACTAAGGCCTGTGGATCAAATCCAGTAGGTTGCCTCTGTCTGTAAATAGGTTTATTGGAACACAGCCACACTAATTCATTTACATACTGTTTTTCGCTACTTTCACACTACAAAGGTAGAATTAAATAGCTTTTAGAGACCTTATGGCCCACAAAAATTAAAATGTTTTACTACCTGGCCCTTCACAGAAAAAAGTTTCCTGATATATACCAAGAAAAATGGAAGAAAGACTTTGTTAACTCAAGTTAATTAATAACTCATTAAAGTACAGTCAAGTTTTAAATGTTTTGTACTCAAATATTTTCAAGTTAGAAAAACAATGAAAAAGCAAAAAGTAATTCTAGCCTTTGCAATTACCAGGATGTTTGTAGCTGAACTTCCCAGACAGGAAGAAAGGATCTGAAGAAAACCTGTCATTCCTAGAGAACGGAATTTAAAAAGTTCAGGCTTAAATTCAATTTAACTCTTAAATTCAAATTTAAGAGTTCAGCTCATCTATTGAGAAATATGAATAATTTATGCTCCTTACAGAAAGACTGATACAGAAGATATGATTAAATATGGTGACAATTCTTGTAAGTATTGGTGGATGCATTGTTTTTGTGGCCCCAGAGTACTATGAACTACTTTTAGTACTTTTGAAAAATATTTAATAAATCTCACAATTTAAAAGATCAATATAATATTAGGAAGCATGCATCACCTAATGACTTACCATTAACATGGTTTTGTTCTCTAATGACTTATGTAATTACCTAAAATTACATATGTATTTTTTAAAAGATTTTATTTATTTATTTATTTGACAGACAGATATCACAAGTAGGCAGAGAAGCAGGCAGAGAGAGAGGAGAAAGCAGGTTCCCCACTGAGCAGAGACCCTGATGTGGGGCTCTATCCCAGAACCCTGGGATCATGACCTGAGCCAAAGGGCAGAGGCTTAACCCACTGAGCCACCCAGGCGCCCCATATGTATTTTTAAAGTAAAGACTCATTAAGCCTTTTTAGTACAAGAGGTAGCAATCATTTTATACTCATAATTTAAAATTCCTCGTGTTTAAAAAGGATTCAATTCTCTTCTCACTAAGACAAATAAATAACAAATAGACAAGTTAAAAAATATCCATCTGTCTAAAAATTACTGAGGACGTCCCATGTGCCAGAGACTATCATAATATTGAACATATAAAAATAATATATTTATTAATTAAGCATCTGATCTAGTTAATGTAGGTTTTCCCTTTTATAGATGAATAAGCTCAGATTTGAGGAGATTATAGAACGTAGCCAAAGTTAAATAGCTTGTCACTAGTAGATCTCACAATCAAACCCATACAACTCAACTCTAAAATTTGGGCACTTAAACCCTCCATTCTACTCTCTCCCAAGTAAAACAAGAATAAGAAAGTCTTATTTAGGCAAAGTCATATTAAAATATTTTTAAAAGAAACCAGAGGTGCCCACAAACAATTGTGAAAGAGGCTGATTTTATTGAGAAAATGGGAAGGAAAGGAATGTAAAACAAGGTAACCAGTTCATGCATGTGTAACATAATTAGCAATCTTATCACAACCCTTTCTACTCTAATAGTAATACTGGATCAGTGAGAGACAGTGGGTGGAATCATAGTGTTTGAAGAATCACCAGCTGAAACAAATCTACTCATTAAAGCCGATGACAAATAAGTAGTTTGAGACCAGTGACAGTTAAGAATATGGGACTGACAAGATTAATCCTCTCCATCTCATGTCTTCTAACAAAATGATGCAACAATATTGAAAGTCATCCCATCTCTAGGTGGTGTGTGTGTGTGTTTGTAAGACACAGGAAATGAAGAAAAGGACTATAAGAGATTTCCTATTTTTCACTCATGCATCCTAGAAATAGCAAGAGTTAACGCTCAAGAACCTTTACAGAGGATAAATATAAGATGCAAACCAGATTCTGATTATATCCTAAGATTCTATTTTAAAGATGCAGTTAGAATTTAGGGACTATATGTACCTGGACCACCATGGTTATTTTTTATAATAAAGCAAATAGAAAGTATTCAATAAAAATACCATTTTTACCAAAGAGACATAAGGATTTGGTCTCATTGGCCTTCTGGTTAACTAGAAAGTCAACTTGTCAGTACCCTAAAAATCACTTTTTCCTGAAATAAAAGCCTAAAGTTTAGAAAAAGTCTGGAGGACAGAATAAAATCAAGTATATACTTCCTTAATCCTTAGCTCCAGTCTGTCACCCTGAGTCTCAAAAGCAAAGAAAAAATGGTATTCAAACACAAATGACACTCCCAAACTAAAAGGCATACATTTATGCAAGTACATTATGCATGTACTATTATACTAAGGCAGTTATTGTTTTGTGCTTCATTCTTTTCAACAAAAAATCTTGAACCCAAAATAATTGTAACTCTAGCCAGAACACTTTTTCAGTATTGAATTTATGTCTGGATAGGCTTGATATTGGAAGGATGTAGATTGCAGTTGTGTGCCAAGGCACACCAGGCAAGGATACTGAGGTAACCAGAAGTCAGATCTAATGTAAAAGGGAAGATAAGGTGGAGGAGAAAAAAAAATGAAATGGGAATTATTTTCAATTGTTGAAGGTTTGTCACCAAAAACGAAGAGATAATGTTGTCTATCACACTGGAAGATGGAGTTGTAAGAGATGAATATTACATAGTACATATTAAAATTACAAAGAAAATTTTAAAAATTCTATATTCTACATTAGAAGTTATTGAATGCCTTTACATCAAACACATTTATAGAATTCTACATTGTGTGATAACTTGTCTTGAGCTCCTGGGTTTGGTATTTGTAGTCCGGGAGTTTGATATTCCTTCTAATTTTAAGTATCTCAGTAGATTAGACTAACATACTATTCCCATGAACACACAGTTACTAAGAACATGACATGATAACTTGGAAAAAGAATTGGATCTTTGTTTTGAAAGATTGGGTAGTCATTTTGCTCTCCTAATACATGAAGCAGTATAAGATATTAAGAAGACAAATTTTGTAGTCAAACTCATCAGTGATTAAATAACTCAAATATAAGTTGTGTGATTTTTAAAACATTACAGGATTTTCAGGATTTTCCTGAACCCATGATGTCTACCATATAAAATAGGAATAACACCCTTGCAGGATTTTGAGAGAATTTTAAAAAATGGTGAATCAAAATTATGACACGGAATAAAAACACAGTAAATGTAGATGTTGTTATAATTTGGCCATATGCACTTTATGTGCATACTGTTAGTTCTACACTGCTGATTCAGTAGCTAGGGCACTGAAGAGACAGAATAACTTATATTCTGCCACATATAGATATATAAATGAGTCCACAGTCTCATCATTTTGTCAACACACACACAAAAAAAAAAAAAAAAGTTACAGGGTTCATATCCATAATAATTTCATGGCAAGCATATCTGAACAAATTGAAATAGTCTGACCAGAATATTTCTATTTTTTAAAGATTTTATTTATTTATTTGACAGAGAGAGAAAGTGAGAGAACACAAGCAGGAGAAGCAGCCGGTAGAGGGAGAGGAAGAAGCATTCTCCCATTGAGCAGAGAGCTGGAGATGGGGCTTGATCCCTGGACCCTGGGGCCATGACCTGAGTCAAAGGCAGGTGCTTAACTGACTGAGCCACCCATGCACCTCTGAATAAACATATCCACTTTTATAAGACAAGTCTCAACCCTACTTCAATCTTTCACACATTATTTCACATAGTCTAACATTCTACAGTTATCTGCTTAGAGACCATTATCTATACTTGAAAATCAGTACATAAAATAAATTAGATAAGGCACTTCACTAATAATACAGTGGACATTTCTTTTACTAAGGTGAGTGATAAGTCCTAAATATGTTTTGCTTCAGTTTAACCCTTCTTAATTCCTCAGTGCAGTTTTCCAAATCTGACACCAATTTTTCTTTTCTTTTTTTTTTTTTTTACTTTTTAAAGTAATTCCAAGTCAACATATCCTAATTGTTAACTGTAACAAATATAGGCATGGAAGCACAAAGTGGGTGGTATGAAATGAGTCTCTAAAGAAGAGAAGTGCATTTATAATTACCAAAGAAAATAAATCAATAGAATTTCACAAGAATGATCTTTATATCAGGAATCATTTAAGGCAGTGTGGTCTTTATAAACATGTATCAGAAATATCCTAGGTGGCTGTTAAATATATTTTTATTGCCATCTCTTAACCCCAAATCAGAATATCTTGTATATGGATAGGAATTTATACTTAGAAGAAGAAATTAGAGAAGTTCTTATATACTAATTCTGGAGTATTAATATTTTATGGTAAATGAGAAAAAAAAAGTTCTCAGCCTAATTTCAACTTCTTAGTCTCATTCAAACAGAGGATGAATTTAGAGCCATCACTATAGGTACCTATATCAATAGGTTTTATTGTTGTTATTGTAATTTTTAATTATATATCTCCATTTCATTTCTCTACATTTTGTTTCCTCATAGACACTCTCTTCCTGTTATTTTCAAGTGTATTAATACTTGCTTGTTGGAATATTTAAAGTCTTTGTCAGATAATTTCAACATCTGTGCCATCTCAATGTTGGGCATCTGTTGATTGTATATTCTATGTGAATTGAGATTTTCCTAGATCTTCATATGTTGAATTTTTAATATTTATTTATTTAATATTAAAAAAGAGAAAGAGAAACTCCAGCAGACTCCCCACTGAGCTCAGAGCCTGTCACAGGGCTCAATCTTCAGACCCTGAATTCATGACCTGAGCCAAAACCAAGAGTCCAATGCTTGCATAACTGTGCCACCCAGGGCCCCCATATAATGAATATTTTGAATAGTGTCTTGGAAGTTTTCAATATTGTATTATGAAGATTAAGTATGTTGACCTTTAAAGCCTGTGAAGAATGTTGATGTTTTTATATTTAGCAGATACTCAGCCTGGGCTATATTCAGGTGCTAAGTTACAGTGGCCTTTGTGGGCTACAGTTCCAGTGAGTTCAGTTTTCAAGGCCACTACAATACTGTTTGGATTTTATAATGATTTATAATAGCTTTTAAAATATTAAAGATACAAACAACAAGTACAGATTTGTATTACCAGAGATTTGACTTGTATTACCATATATATATATATATATATATATATATATATATATATATAGTCATTCTAAGCAAGTCACAGTGCAGAAACTGTTAGCATCCTTGAAAAACAACAACCAGTATAGAGGAAAAACAACTAGTATAGAGGACAACTAGTATTCCTGTAAAGGGTCAGGTAATAAAAGTTTTAGTCTTTGTGGGTTAAGAATCAAAAGTGAGGATATTATATAGAGACTTAGATGACAAGAGAAAAAGCAAATACCTAGAAATTTTACTGATTCAATTTAAAATATAATAGTTTTCAAAAATATAAATATGTTAAATATCAGAATTGAATTCTTTTTTAAAAGGAAACATTTTCTCTAATTGGGGTTCAAAGGCTGTGCTCCCTATCTTAAAAATTGATTTTAGGGGCGCCTGAGTGGCTCACAGGGTTAAGCCTTTGCCTTCAGCGCAGGTCATGATCCCAGTGTCCTGGGGTCAAGTCCTCATCGGGCTCTCTGCTTGGCAGGGAGCCTGCTTTCTCCTTTCTCTCTCTCTGCCTACTTGTGATCTCTTTCTGTCAAATAAATGAAAAAAAATCTTTTAAAAAATTTTGATTTCACTGGCTCATCTACTGATGCTGATCTACAGAGAGACTTGATACATCTGGAAAAAAAAATTTTTTTTCACACAGACTGGTGAAACATGCAGCACTCACATGGTGTCATGTCATATATTCTCACCACAGTTTTTAGTGCCATGGGCAGCAGTGTAGAGAAAACACCATATATAGCCTCTGTCTCAATTGCACAAATCCACTGCTATAATGGAGAAGAAGCCTTATACAAAACTAAAATGAATAGGTGTGTCTGGGTTCCAATAAAACTATATTTATGGATACTAACTTTTTAATATAATTTTCATGTATCCTAAAAGTACTATTCTTACTTTATTTTCCCATATTATGATAGATTTGAACAGTTCATAATCTACCCAAAACTGATGGGGATGTGAAGAAGGATGGTGGATCTGGCCTGTAGGCAGGAGATTGCTAAACTATACATTAGAGAAAATATCAAGCTAGATACTTGTTGAAAATCTGGGAAGGTCCGAAATGCTAACAGGGGCTGAGGATCTGGTGCAAGCTTATTAAAGGCCAGATGTCAGTATGGTGCTGAAGGGAGCCACACCTGCAGAATATAAGAGGCTTCAGTGAACACTGAAGAGGCACCAGTGAAATAGAGGTTAAGTGAACCTTACTGGAGGTGCTATCTAGACTCAAACAAAACAGTGCTTAGAATAAACTGATCAATCTTTTCAATTGAAAAATTTGTGATCAGTCTAGTCCAATTATGCCTAATAAGAGAAAGTATAAACTCCCTTTAGAGGAAGATAATTTCATCGGAGTCTTCCATATATTTCATATACAATGTCATTAAGCAAAAATTATTAGGTAGGGTAAATTGTGCCATTACATTACTGAACATCAAGGGAAAATGACAATGGAAACAAATACACATGTGGTTCAGATATTGGAATTAGATGGCAAGGTCTTTAAGTGACTATGATAAATACATTCTAAAATACAGAAAGATAAAATAAACTATAGAAAGAAAAATGTTCAAAAGCAACTGAATAGCTAGAGATTTTCCACATTGAATTGAATTTGTATTAAGAACTGTATTGAGAACTGAATTGTGTTAAAATTACTGAAAAATACAATATGACAATAATAAGGCAAACAATGATGAGAAGTGAATTAAGTTTATTTTGTTAAAGATTTTATTTATTTATTTGACACAGGGAGAGATCATAAGAAGGCAGAGAGGCATTCAGAGGGAGAGGGGGAAGCAGGCTCCCTGCTGAGCAGAGAGCCCAATGTGGGGATGGATCCCAGGACCCTGAGATCATGACCAGAGCTGAACACAGAGGCTTAACCCACTGAGCCACCTAGGAACCCTGTGAATGAAGTTTATTATGAATTAATGATTCAGTGTAATTCGAATCAAAATCCCAACTCAATTCTGTATGTATGAAACTGACAAGCTGATGTCAAAATTCATGTGAAAAATGCAAAAGGTAAATAAGAACCAATGAAATATTAAAAAAAGATAATATAGGAAGACTTACATTTCAAGTAGTATGTCTTATTTTAATGTTCTAATAATTAAGACAGTGTCATACTGGTACAAAAAAAACAAAAGTTCAGTTTAATACTTTTAAAACAGAATAAAAACTTTCTTTCATAGACAAATACACACATATGAAGTCACCTGATTTATGACAGGATGAAAATGTAATATATTAAGGAAATGATGGAATTTTCAATAAAAATATTAGGTCAATTAGATAACATATCTAATCTAAGAACCTAAATTCTATGTTATTGTTGACTTAAATGTAAATAGTAAAACAAGAGTCATGCCTTTCTTTTCCCCCCTTAGGAGATAACAGGTTAGTATCTTTATGATGCCATTGATGCAAAGGTTTGTAGTTTAAGATACAGAAATTAATGACAATGAAGGGGAAAAAAAAGACATGAAAATTGGACCATGCTAAAATTAAGAACTTCTTTTCATTAAAAAACATACTACAGAATAATGAGAATGAATAAACTAGGCATAGAACTTCCTTAACTGCATTAATTAAAGCTAACATTATACTCGCTAGTGTGAGACTAAAAGCTTCTTGCCCAAGATTAGGAATGATGCAAGGCTGCTTGTTTTTTACCACTGCCATTCAACATTGAACTGGAAGTCCTAGCCAGAGCAATTAGGCAAGAAAAAAAAAATACAAAAAACCTTTAAATTGGAAAGGAAAAAGGAGGTTACCCCTATTTATAGATGATATGATTCACTATGAGGTCAACATACAAAAATTCAAAAGAGAAATTAATAGAATAAGTCCAGTTGATATATTTTTTTATTTTTTTTATAAACATATATTTTTATCCCCAGGGGTACAGGTCTGTGAATCACCAGGTTTACACACTTCACAGCACTCACCAAAACACATACCCTCCCCAATGTCCATAATCCCACCCCCTTCTCCCAAACCGCCTCCCCCAACAACCCTCAGTTTGTTTTGTGAGATTAAGAGTCACTTATGGTTTGTCTCCCTCCCAATCCCATCTTGTTTCATTGGTTCTTCTCGTACCCACTTAAGCCCCCATGTTGCATCACCACTTCCTCAAATCAGGGAGATCATATGATAGTTGTCTTTCTCTGCTTGACTTATTTCGCTAAGCATGATACGCTCTAGTTCCATCCATGTTGTCGCAAATGGCAAGATTTCATTTCTTTTGATGGCTGCATAGTATTCCATTGTGTATATATACCACATCTTCTTGATCCATTCATCTGTTGATGGACCTCTAGGTTCTTTCCATAGTTTGGCTATTGTGGACATTGCTGCTATAAACATTCGGGTGCAGGTGCCCCTTTGGATCACTACGTTTGTATCTTTAGGGTAAATACCCAATAGTGCAATTGCTGTGTCATAGGGCAGTTCTATTTTCAACATTTTGAAGAACCTCCATGCTGTTTTCCAGAGTGGTTGCACCAGCTTGCATTCCCACCAACAGTTTAGGAGGGTTCCCCTTTCTCTGCATCCTCGCCAGCATCTGTCATTTCCTGACTTGTTTATTTTAGCCATTCTGACTGGTGTGAGGTGATATCTCATTGTGGTTTTGATTTGTATTTCTTTTGTCTCACATAGAGTTTCTCTGTGTCTATTTTGTTTTCCTATTTTATATGGTTCATCCCTTCCTA